>NC_057797.1:487787970-487974849 GCF_018294505.1 Triticum aestivum
GAGGGGGAGGCCGGACGGCCGCGGCGGGATGGGGCGGGGACGGCCGCAGCGCGGCTGGCCGACGTGGAAGAGGCGGCGGGGCCGCGGTGGAGGTCGGGGAGGGGTGCGGGGCGGCTGGCTACGACAGATGGGGTCGGCGGCGGCGGCGCGGGTGTGGGTGGGGAGGGAATGAGAGAGTGGAGAGAAGAGACAGAGGACGGTGCCGGGACGGCCGTTAACTTACCCGCCTCTTTGCCGTCAGCCAACGGTCGGCACAGATTCTTTGTCGTCCTCTTGCGGACGGCAAAGAGGTGGTGCCGGTGGGCTTGAGTTGGTTAAACAATAACTGGACCCACCCACCTCTTTGCCATCTGCTAGCGGACGACAAAGAAGTGGCTGATGGCAAAGACCTTGTTTGCCATCGGCCACATCTTTGCGGTCCGTTTTTGTGTGGCTGGCGTCATCTTTGTTGTCAGCCAGCGGACGACAAAGAGTTGGCAGATGACAAATAAGCTAATTCCAGTAGTGTAACTTATTAACCTAGAGCCTAGTGCCAGTTTCTGTTTTTTCCTTGTTTTTGAGTTTTATAGAAAAGGAATACAAAACAGAGTCCAAACGGAATAAAACTTTCACGATGATTTTTCTTGGACCATAAGACACACACATGACTTGGAAATGAAGTCAGAGGAGTACCGAGGGGCCATAAGCCTCAGGGGCATGCCCTGAGGCCTATTGGGCCCCCCGGAGCTCCTCTAACCCTAATTCTTGGCCTATAAATTTAGAAATATCCCCAAACGACCAGAAGCTTCCACCAAAATACATTTCCATCGCTGCAACCTTCTGTACCCGTGAGATCCCATCTTGGGGCCTTTTTCGGCATCCTGCCAGAGGGGGGTTCGATCATGGAGGGCTTCTACATCAACTCTTTTTCCCTTTCGATGAAGCGTGAGTAGTCTACCATAGACCTACGGGTCCATAGCTAGTAGCTAGATAGCTTCTTCTCTCTCTTTGATCTTTAATACAATGTTCTCCTCAATGTTCTTGGAGTTCTATCCGATGTAATATTCTGTTGCGGTGTTTTTGTCAAGATCTAATGAGTTGTGGATTTATGATCAGATTATCTATGAAAATTATTGGAATCTTCTCTGAATTCTTATATGCATGATTAAATATCTTTGTATTTCTCTTTGAATTATTTGTTTGGTTTCGTTAACTAGGTTGATTCTTCTTGCAATGGGAGAGGTGCTTAGTTTTGGGTTAAATCTTGCGGTGTCCTCACCCAGTGACAAAGTAGGGGTAGCGAGGCACGTATCGTATTGTTGCCATCAAGGGTAAAAAGATGGGGTTTTCATCATATTGCTTGAGTTTATCCTCTACATCATGTCATCCTACGTAAGGCGTTACTCCG
This sequence comes from Triticum aestivum, assembly GCF_018294505.1. Classification (NCBI taxonomy): domain Eukaryota; kingdom Viridiplantae; phylum Streptophyta; class Magnoliopsida; order Poales; family Poaceae; genus Triticum; species Triticum aestivum. The sequence goes on from NC_057797.1 coordinate 487,789,358, forward strand.
TTCTTATGAACTTAATACTCTAGATGCATGCTAGATAGCGGTCGATGTGTGGAGTAATAGTAGTAGATGCAGGCAAGAGTCGGTCTACTTGACACGGAAGTGATGCCTATATTCATAATCATTACCGTGGATATTCGTCATAACTTTGCGCTTTTCTATCAATTGCTCGACAATAATTTGTTCACCCACCGTATTCTATTCTTTCAAGAGAGAAGCCTCTAGTGAAACTTATGGTCCCCGGGTCTATTTTAAATCATATATTTTTAGATCTGTAAACCAAAAAACCCAAAAATACCTTGCTGCAATTTATTTGTTTTTACTTTGTTTTATGTTTTAGTAATCTTTTATATATATCTCTATCAGATCTCATCCTTGCAAGTGACCGTGAAGGGATTGACAAACCCTTTGTCGTGTTGGGTGCATGTGTTTGATTGTTTTTACAGGTGCATAGATTGGAGACTTGTGTATACCTCCTACTGGATTGATACCTTGGTTCTCAAACTGAGGGAAATAATTATATCTACTTTGCTGTATCACCATTTCCTCTTCAAGGGGAAAAGCAACGCACGCTCAAGAAGTAGCACGGCTCGGGCACACCATTAGTATGGAACAGTGGGAGCAAGGCGGGCGGCGGTCAAAGGGCTGGTTCGCCTCCAGGTGAGCTTGCGCAGTGGACTACTGCATGCCTACCGTCATTTCACACAGCTACTCGCACGGCTCCTGGTGAAACTGTGCAGCGAACACGCCTCCCATCAATTCACACACATGCATGCATGCCTCCCGTTCTACCTACGCGGCGGATTGCTCACATACGTCCTGTCAATTGAAGCCTACTCGCACGGCACATGGGACGCGTGGCGACACATATATTGTTTTTATTTTTTGATGACTAATTCTTCCTCTTTGTATTACTTAACTGAAGCATGCCACGTACATTGTTGGTCTAAAGCCCACGGTTCGGACAAAATAATCTATTTCCTATATTGGTTCCCAATTATTAATAAGCTCCAATTTGTAAGAAGATTACATCAAAACTTGTCTCAAATTTGACAAAAAGTACAATACCACAGTATATCTGTGTCCATATGACACCATGATAAGTTTCATGAACTTCAACTAAGTTTTGGATTTACTAGATTTTGAAAATCAAGATTCTCAATGTTTGAAATTTCTTGCATGGGGACTAAACATGCACCCAAGGACACACATATCAGTTTCCAATCCATTTTGGTGCACTATCACATGTGCATGTAGCTCAAATTTGATTTTTGCATATTATATCCCTAGGAAATCAATCAATGTACAAACATCTGAATGATCTCTGATGTTTTTTTTTTCAAATTTTAACATGACCCTCCTTTGGTCACATATGTTCACCGCGGAAAATTTTAACATGGCTCATACTGGTGGTGGAAGTGTGGTGTGTGTGTGTGTCTAGGGGGAGGGGTGTCTAGAAGTATACTACGAGTCGTGAGCCACCGTGTGGGATTGACCATTTTTTGAGGCAGGTGCCACATCAAAGTTGTTAATTGGTTATTTGAAACATTACACAACCCTTTCATACATACATGTTTGGGCCACATGCATTCGGTGATTGTCCTAAGACACTCACTCATGTGTGATGCTTTCTGTGGGCCCGCGAGGTCGTCGTCCATCACTTTGACCTACAACCAGAGAGGTTAATTTGACCAACAAGAATGATTCTTTTTTACGGTAGGAGTATATATTGTGCGTTGAAGAGGTGGGAGGGGACCAACATATAAAACGTACGCGTCATGAACACCTCACTCCGTGTGGGGACTTTTCAGTTTCTGAGGCAGGTGCCACATCAAAGTTGTGCATTGGCTATTCAAACATCACACAACATCTCTTTGGGCCACATGCATGCTGGCGGTGGTTATCCTAGGAAAATCACTCACGTGTGGCACTCCCATCTGTGGGCCCGTGAGGTCATCGTCCACGCATGCATCACTTTGACCTACATCGAGAGAGGTTAATTTGACCATCAACGAGGATTCTATTTGGTTTCTGTTACGGTAGGAGTATATAGTATGCGTCGAAGAGGGGGAAGGGGACCAGCATATACTAGGCCTCATGAACCTTGCTCTGTGTGGGGACGTTACGGTTTTTGAGGCATGTGCCACATCAAAGTTGTGCATTTTGGGTATTAAAACATCACAACCACACACACCTGCATCACTACAAAAAAAGACACATCCATGACATTTTGGGCCGAACAATTTTTTTTTCTGTCATACTTATGACACTTCTATGACAATAATTGTGACAAAACACGATATCATCATAGATGTGGTAGGGTCCTACTTCTATGACAAAAAATCATGACAGAAATTGGGCCTTTTGTCCTGGGCGGGTCGAAGATGCAGCTGCATGACATTCTTTGGGCCGTCCATGATGGAAAAAACCATGGTAGAAGCGAGGGCGAGGAAAATATCGGGGTGTTCCGGTTACGGTGGGTGGTAGGGGCCGAGCGAGGCACGTTTCTCTCATACACGCACGCGGATGGGTGCGAGGCGTTGGGCTATAACTGAACCCGAGCAAGGCGTTGGGCTCTAACTGAACCCGAGCAATTGTACTGCAGGCTACGCGTTACTGAACCCGAGCGATCGATCGATGGGTGTTAACTGAACCCGATCGAGCGATTCCTTCGCTACTGCTGCTAACTGAAGCCGATCGATGCTGCCTCTGCATGAACAGTGAGCATTGCTGGGGGGGTTTGGATGAACAGTTCCCGGTGGGGGTGGATGAACAGGACCCCATGGTGTTGCCTCTGGATGAACAGTGAGCGTTGCTGGGGGGTTTGGACGAACAGTTCCTGATGGGGGTGGATGAATAGGACCCCGTGGTGTTGCCTCTGCATGACCAGGATCCCGATGGATCCAGCCGGTTGGTGCTGGATGAACAGGACCCCGTGGAGGGCTGGATGAACAGGACCACCCCATGGAGGGCTGGATGAACAGTAGACGGTGGAAGGCTGGATGAATAGTAGCTGGTGGAGGGATGGTTGAACATGAGCCTGTGAAGAGGGCTGGTTGAACAGTAGCCGTTGGAGTAGCGCATGGTGGAGGATGGATGAACAGGAGCCCATGGATGAACAGTCGCAGGTGGAGGCTGGAGGAGGTCGAAGGTGGATGAACAGTAGCCCATGGAGGCTGGAGGGGGTTGATGGTGGAGATGAACAGTATCCCGTGGAGTCCTGTTTTGCGGTACGCCACACCCCTCCCGATGAAGAGGACCACTGTTTCGACCGCAGCGCTCCAACACAAGTCTGTTTCCTCCGTTTTGCGGTATGCCACACCTCTCCCGATCAGCAGGACCCCCGTTTCGACCGTAGGAGGTCCGTTTCCTCCATTTTGTGGTACGCCAGACCCCTCCCGATGAACAGGATCCCGTTTCGAATGTGGCTTGTCGAACACAAGGCCGTTTCCTCCGTTCTGTGGTACGCCAGGCCTCGTTTCCATCGGCTGTTCCATCCAAGCCCTCCCGATGAACACGACGACACATTCCGCTCCGACCCAGCCAGTTGGCTCCCCATGAACATGATGACGACGCTGTTTCTCCGTTCTGACCCAGCCATGTACACGAGCCCTGGCCGTACATATGCGTGAGTAGGCATTCGTGACCCTGCCCGTATGTACGTACGTGTCTGTATTTTCTTTCTTGCACACTGGCCACTGTACGTACGTCTACATGCTACATGCTCGCCTCTACTACGACACGTGCACGCTTCTACATCGACCAGTATGTACGTACACGTTCGCGACCAGAATGACAACACTATGTACGCTTCGACCAGGTGGGTCCCGACTGTTAGGCACTTCCTTGCGTGCGAAGATGTAGCTGGTGGGTCCCAGTAGTCAGGGGGCGAATCGTTTTTTTTTTTGCCTGAACGCACTTCCTTGCGTGCGAAGATGTAGCTGGTGGGTCCCAGCAGTCAGGGGGAAACGTTTTTTTTGTGAAATACGGTGGCCCGTCCGGTGGCTCCCCGCTGTCACGTGGAGGAATAATTATTTTGCGCGTAATAAGGAGGCACTTCCTTGCTGCGGCTGTAGACCCAGCTGTAAGCCTCTCCACGTACAGTCCACGTCCGATGGAAGCCGTTCCTTGACCACGTTGACCACGCCGCGCCAAGAGCACCAGGGCGGTGGATGACTGTGAGGCCTAGGAAGGGGACGGCGTGGAGCCGGGGAAGACGCAACAGTGGATGCCCATGCGTAGAGGAGTATGAGGATTCCCTGGTTCGCTGCGGTGTGAGGCTGCCATCACTGCAGAATAACAGGGGGTGTGGGTGAGTAGAGGGATGGCCTGACCAGCAGTGGGAGTAGTAGGGGGCGGTGAGGCCTCCGCCGCATCGCAGCCGGCCACGGGAGGCAGGAGCACGAGGCATGACCAGCTCTGGTTTGGGCGGCCGGAGCAAGAAGACCAGAGGTTGAAGAAGCACTACGACCGTTGGATGGACATTGTACGGTCATTGGAGATAGAATCGTGCATATTGACTACGTTGACAAAGCCCTCTGTCCCCGTCAACTTAGTAGGCCCACAAGTCAGCCTGCAACTATACTGGGTCCCAGCTAGCAGGGGGAGTATTCATTTTTTTTGTGCGCAATAAGGAGGCACTTCCTTGCGTGCGAAGATATAGCTGGTGGGTCCAAGCTATTAACGGCGGTAAATTTTTTTCACGAAATATAGAGGCCCTTTCGGTGGGTCCCAGATGTCAGGTGGAGGAATCATTATTTTGCGCATAATAAGGAGGCATTTCCTTGCGTGCGTCCATGGACCGTGCTGTCAGCCTCTCCACATACAGTCCACTTCAGATGCATGTCGGTCATTGACCACGTTGACCAGGCCACGCTGAGAGCACCAGGGCGGTGGACGACGGCGAGGCCTAGGAAGGGAACGACATGGAGGCAGGGAAGACTCGGCAGTTGTTTCCCACGCGGATGGGAGTACGACTATACGAGGGTTTACTGGTTCGTCTGCCATCACCGGAGAATAACACCAGGTGTGGGTGAGTAGAGGGATGGGTAGGCCAGTGATGGGAGTACGATGGGGCGGTGAGGCCTGCGCAGCAGCACAGCTGCCCGCGGGGAGGAGGGAGTAGGCAGTCCCACCGGCTCTTGTTTGAGCAGCTGGAGCAGGAAGAGCAGAGATTGAAGAAGCACGACGGCTGTTAGATGGACATCCAACAGTCACAGCTTGTGCGTCAACATTTTTTTAGGAAAGCCTCAAATATGTGGAAAACATCATACAACCCATCTACCATTATTTCTAATAATTTACAGCCCATTTGCCAATTCTTAAGGTTTTTTTGGAGCCCAGATTCTTTTTGTTAGCATTACATCCCATATTGTGGCCACGGTTAAAAAAATATACAAAATTTTGGATATTTCGGTGCGGTCCGGACTGTTTTTAATCCCGAAATTTCGAGTCACATTCAAACTAATTTTAAAAATAGATGTATATCAATATAAAATCCAACAAATTATCCATGCATAAAAATCAATGCAATTTAAAATCTCGAAATGAAAAAAAGAAATTTGAAACTAATTGCCGGTTTGATGTGTTTTAAAAATGTACAGATCATTTCTCATTACTGATAGGCCATTTTCTCGGCCAGCCGAATGAATCTCTCCTCGTCTTGAAAGATTTGTAGCCCAACAGGCTTGACAAAGCGACTTACTTGGCAAATCACAAAAAATTGGGTTGTGGCCGTGGACCCAGCTGTCAGCCTCTCCACGTATAGTACTCTTTCGATGGAAGTTGGTCGTTGACCACATTGACCACGCCGCACCGAGAGCACCAAGGCGGTGGACGATGGCGAGGCCTAGGAAGGGGACGACGCGGAGCCGGGGAAGATGCCGCAGTGGATGCCCACACGGAGAGGAGTACGAGGGTTCACAGGTTCGGCTGCGGTATGAGGCTGCCGTCGCCGCAGAATAACAGGGGGTGTGGGTGAGTGGAGGGATGGCCTGGCCAGCAGTGGGAGTAGTATGGGGGCGATGAGGCCTCCACGGCAGCACAGCCGGCCACGGGAGGCAGGAGCAGGCGGCACGACCGGCGCTGCTTTGGGCGGCTAGAGCAAGAAGACCAGAGGTGGAAGAAGCACTAAGGTCGTTGGATGGACATCGTACGGTCACTGGAGCTAGAATCATTCATATTGACTAAGTTGACAAAGCCCTCCGTCCCCGTCAACTTAGTAGGCCCACAAGTCAGCCTCCCACTGTGGTGGGTCCCAGCTAGCAGGGGGTATTCATTTTTTTGCGCGCAATAAGGAGGCACTTCCTTGCGTGCGAAGATATAGTTGGTGGGTTCGACCTGTCAGCGGAGGGAACATTTTTTTTGCGAAATACAGAGGCCATTCCGGTGGGTCCCAGATGTCAGGTGGAGGAATCATTATTTTGCACGTAATAAGGAGCCATTTCCTTGTGTGCGGCCGTGGACCCAGCTGTCAGCCTCTCCACGTACAGTCCACTTCCGATGGATGTTGTTCGTTGACCACGTTGACCACGCCGCGCCGAGAGCACCAGGGCGATGGACGACGGCGAGGCCTACGAAGGGAATGACACGGAGCCGGGAAAGACACTGCGGCTGCCCACGCGGTGGAGAGTACGAGGGTTGACTGGTTCGGCTGCCGTCGCCAGAAAATAACAGGATGTGTGGGTTAGTAGAGGGATAGATAGGCCAAGGATGCGAGTATATGCTGGGGCCGTGAGGCCTGCCCGGCAGCACAGCCGGCCATGGGAGGTGGGAGCAGGCGGTTCTGTCGGCGCTGGTTTGGGCAGCTGGGGCAGGAAGATCAGAGACTGAAGAAGCACGATTGCCATTAGATTGACATCTAACGGCCTGACGCTGGTAGAGTCGATTGTTGACTAAGTTTCTTTTTTGATAAACCTTGTGTACGCATGAACTTAGTAGGCCCACAAGTTAGCCTCCAAATCTGTGGCAGACAACATAGAGCCCATTTGCTATTTTTTAATAATGTGCAACCAATTGGTTAATTCTTAAGTAATTTATTACAGCCCATTTTCTGCCCAGGACCACGGTCGAAAAGTTCAACCTTATTTTTCATATTTCGGTGGAGTCGGAACTTTTGTAATCCTGAAATGATAAACATTTTTTTAAGAACTTATTGATTTGCCAAAAAATCATTTTGTTTTTCTAAGAAAATAAGACGTGGGACAATTGAGTTGGTTTAAGGGAAAACCAGTGGTAAAAAAATATCAGCGCTGGGAGGGAAAACAACAACAAAAATAAGGATGTAAATATGAAAAGGGAATTTTATGTATTTTCAATATAATGATACATGTATATGAACTAGTAAAACTATAGGTAGAGATTAGAAAACGGATGTAGGACATGCGTTTCAAGAGGAAAATAGAACTAGGCTATGTGTTTGATTTAGTAAAAGAAGTGCATGCAGATGTTGTAAGACAGAATATAACTATCACTGGCGGGCCAGAGGCCAGTAGATACCTGCTGGATCTTTTTGCCCCTTTGTCCTCATGGGCTGGGCCTGTTAAAAACAAAACCAAGCCTGGGTAGTCTATAGCCCAGTTGAAACTTGCTCGACCTGAAAAAACAATATACGTGCTCAATAAATGAGAGAATTATGCAAGTACAGACTGATAACTGGGATGCAGCAGGGATATTGTTTTTTCATCATGATAATAAGAGCATGCACTTGTTTCGAAAAATTTGGAGAACTGGGAATTTGAACGGCAGGTGCTTATGCTACCCATCAAATAAAAATCAGGTGCCTGAAAATTCGTTTCGAAACAAATGATTCTGCTTTATATCCACGTCGACCCTCGGCATGATGGTTGGAAGCAAATGCCAAGTTCATACCAAAAGATCGTTAACAACAATACCAAATTGCGTACAACAAGGTAGTACAAGTACCAATACCAAACTAACATAATCTTTTTACTCCTGGACCTAGTGTTCGTCTGGTAGAAAATCTTGCAGAGGACCATCTCCCGCTCCTTCTCTTGCTCCAGGTCCCCGAGGTGGTACTAGTGCATCACCCAGTTGGTCCTCTGCTGGTCGAAGTTCTTGTTGGTGTGCAGCACCAGAACCTTTTTGCTGCCCGTCTGCCGGCCGTTGACCATCACCGGCAAGGTATTGCTGGTGTTGTGCCACATCGCGTGCATGCCGCACTCTGACTGTATCTTGCGATGCCTCCACGTGCCCCTTTTGAATGCCCTGGAATTGCGCTGGAAGAAATGCTTGCTTAGACCACTCAGTGTGATACCTGCAGTATTGTCAAATACAGGTTTTAGTGTACGTAGTTGGCATTTTCATAACATCTTTGGCATGTTGCAGTCACTTGTTTCACTTTTTATTAACTGTCAAATTGTAATTGCTTCACCGGGTCTGCGTCTGAAAATAAAAATAGAGCTATAAACATAGGAGTATGTTTGAGCAAGTAGACGGCCGATCGGTGTCTTACCTGGAAGTTTCTTAGGATGGTTGTAGCATATGACGTGCTCGCTGTCGACGGTTGGTATGAACAAATCGATGAGAGGGTGTGATCTCACGCTGTCAGCACTCACTTTGGCCTCAAGGTGCTCGATCAGCTCCTGATCCATGGGATCGAACTTGACGCCAGCTGGCAGCACCGGCCAAGCCTTCTTCGACTTGCATGGGTTAATTCCAGTTATATGGTACTCAATGTCTGATCAATCGACTGTTTTAAGTGAATGATGAAATATTTCGACAGATAAGCAGTACTCCAAATCTGAAGTCCAGAATACCCGAACACGCCGCGGGGATTCTTGTGTCACCTCACGCGCAGCGTGTTGTCACGTCAATTCAATGTGTGGACATGATGAATAATTTGACCGACGTATACTAGTACTGCTACTGTACTACTTACTAGTCGTATTTAGTGTCACATTTTAACCACAGGTTTAACTAACAAGTACGCACTTGAAGCCTAAGTGATATATATATACTTCACAACATCTCCATGATCATTATCAGTACATCCTGCGCAGGTGAGTTAGGATGCACATGATCCCAGAAAGGTATCTATCCTTCGAACCAAAGGAGTGCTTCAAACTAACAACAATACATAATATCCAACAAAAGAGGGTCGTGCTACAGCAGCAGAATACATGGCTCAGTCTACATATTAGTATGAATCAAGTTGTGCATATTTGCTGTTGGCATGAACCACATTGCTGCATGTCGGGTTTGCGAAAGCCATCCATCGCATGGAAGCTTGATGCCTTTCACACACTGAAGATTATCTGGCAACAAGCCGTGTCGATGAATCTCTGGATATGGTGATTCATGAAACCCATGGTATGATGTGTAAGCACAGTTCCCCCTGGCGAATGGAAGTTGCATAGCACAATAATCACCGCCGGTGATATGATCAATGATTGGTTGGATCCCGAGGAACATGGAGTGGTTGCCGAGGCTGTAAACCCGCCTCCAGTTGAATACGCCTGGCCCAATGGAGCTGGGATCTTTCTTGAACACGAAGCAGCCATAGCCATCAATGTCACGAACGCCCCAGGCATTGTACTTCATGTGGTTTGATGAAATGGTTTGGTCATTTTCGTACGTGCAAATGAGCATCAAATGACTACTGTCAACAGAACGAGCGATAAACCACCACCCATCGACTGGTATGATTCCAGGTCCTGGAATCATGAAGGCCAGTGCATTTGCATATGCTGCAACAATTCAAATTGGAGACCAAAAGGACAAAAATAAATGATCATGTTCAGAGTATGTGTGGAATTAAGATTATTATAACAACGACACATATCATAGACAGAGAATTGCAATGCCATGGTCATAATCATACCCCAAGTTAAAAAAATAAGCCAATGGCTTTCTTATTCTAGCAATATATCATGGTTCAAACATCATGTAACAACGAGAGGAAAACAGATATGATAGGGCCTACTCATATTCTACCATAGCACTTACTACAGTTATCATATCAACTCTATTTTATAACATGCGTTGTTATAAAAATCCTGGAAATGAGAGTAACATATAGCAATCATTAGGTTATACTCATAATATATATTCTAACAATCATTAGATACCAATTGTTCTCATATCAACTCTAAAAATAACATGTGTGGTCATAAAAATCTAGGAAATGAGAGGAACATATATCAATGATGTGGTTATAGACATACTATATATTCTAAATTCGTAACAATGAAAAGGCAGTCGTATTCTTAAGGTAAAGATGAGATGAGATAGAATAATTACACGATGATAGATTCCACCAGTATAGGTAGCCAATCTGTGCGTCGACCGCATAAACGATGCCATCATGCACTATAGCATCAGACAGAAGTGTTGGGTAAAGAGGATCAACGATGAGCCATAACCATGTATGGCGACCGGGTTCCAGATAGACTAATCCCATGTTGAACACATCAATGAGCTTGTAATCCATGTAGTCTTCTGATGGTGTGGGCACTTCATAGATTACAACCTTCAGCAAACAAATGTCTAGCCAAAAGCTCGATGTGTCTCGTGCGTAGTAGGCAAGAGTGTCTGGCGGGCCGCGAGGCTCGATGGTGGCGGTATCCAAAGATGGAAGGGTGATCTCTTGCTGGGTGTAGATATCCATCAGACGCCACGGACTACCGGATTGGTGGAAGACGACGATCTAGTTGGCCTTCATGCTTGCCCAGTAGTGGCAGCGAATGAAGGACAGGTGGACGGGTACTGGTAGCATGTCGAGGGGCACCACGGAAACCTCCGTAGGATCATCAAGTCGGTGTCTGGGCCACCTGCGAGGATCGGGCATCCGAAAGCAGGGTGTCTTGAAAAGGGCCGGCCGATTGCAGACGAGTAGATGGTACAAAGACACCAAGCATGTGGCCAGATGGACGGTGCTGAGTAGGTCCATACGATTACAGATCTGCTCCAAGAGAACATCGGGGAGGGAATTCCAATCATGGCTCTGCGTGTCAGTCGGTTCTGCCATTAGGGTTTTCGGTGCCTGCGAGCTAGCGGGGAAGTGGATTCGGGCGGGCGAGCGAAGAAGCTTCTCCTCGTGTGGCCGAGCAGTGAGCGGGGGGATATGGTATGCGTGAGCTACCAAAGAAGATAGCGCGGGCAGGCGAGCAGAGAGCGGGGGGAAATGGTGTGCGGCCGACGATGGGGAAGAGAGGAGGAAGAATAGTGGAAGACGGGGAAGAAAGTGCATTAAATCTCAATTCTACTACTACTACTAGGATATACCTTCCTTCGGAGTGTAAATAGTTACACCGATGACATATGTTTCTACCACAAGCGGGCCCATATGTCAGTTAATGGAGGACAGAAGCATGCGCTACTGGCAAACATGATGGCAGTACTGGGTAAGGCTGATTTAGTAACACCAACACGCTGGTTCAGCTTATTAATTAAGTGTCCCATCTGCTGCAGCGTGTATTGTCACTTCACTGCGAAGACTAGTTGAATAGTTCTCTCTAACCAAAATGGGGAATAATGGATCACGAAGACTTCGTTTCTACATTATCCCTATGCCTCTACGCTCACTTCACTCATTTTGCTCCATACATAGTCACTTGTTCAAATCTCTAGAAAGACAAATACTCTGTATTTGGGAACAGAGGGAGGATTTTACTCTGTATTTGGGAACAGAGGTAGGATTTTACTCCGTATTTGGGAACAGAGGGAGTATCACCATATGGAGGGAACAGAGGAAGCTTGAAATATGAACATGTCAATGGGAGGGAGTAAGCCCCATGCATGCATGCATGCAACATGCAACACTCACACGTACACATGGACGCACGCAACACTCACGCACCCATGCGGCACACAACACATGACACAACACACACGCTCACACTCAAGTGTTCAACCTACTCCCTACGTCCGTGAAAGACTGTACATTTAGAGATTTACACATTGACCATAGAATAATTAACGCCCAAAAGTAGCAGACTTATGTGTGCATGCGATCATTGAGAGAAGAAGATTAAATGAAGGTCGTTGCATGCTGTAATTAAGGATAGACATGTAGCCTATACCTAGAGAAAAAGTTGGTGCATTAGTCAATCAATATCGATTTAGATTAAAGGCTAAATGCATTGGAAGTGTAGATGTATTACACTCTTTGTTTTTTTAGAAGATTTCTTTGCTCTGCCAACTGATAGGTGGGACCCAGAAACCAGGTGACAATTTAACCAGTTAACAAAGTGCCACGTCAACTATGTGGCCGGTCAGTAGGGTGCAATACAGTGCTCTACGATGAGCTAGTGATCGTATAATCACCGCAGAACTATATATAGTGACCGTAAAGAGCGTATTGTTACATACGTTGACCGCCAGTGTATTTTTCTCATTTCAAAATAAGCCACATTAACCGGAAAGGATGCAATATGGACTAGTACTAGTACTGCTTTAATGTGTCATGTCAACTCGCCGAACGAGGAGAAGCTTGCTTACTACGCCTCTCTCTCGCCCATGCACGCGGTGGTCCGTAGGACAAGGAGAGGGTTTTGGCTACAGTGCCATCTCCCTCTCCCTCGCCCTCGCCCTCGCAGTGGATGTGCAGCAGTTCAATCGGTGTCACATTGCCAGAAGCATAATGTGTACTATAGTATCATCATTGTTGGACCTTCCAAAGAGGTGAAGAGCCAAGTGCAAGGTTCACACGAGTACGAACTGTTGAACCTCCCGAAGAGGCGAAGAGCCAAGTGCAAGGTTTTATAGCAGTTGTCGTCCTAGTAGGAGCGTACTATAACTATAGCAAACGATGCTACTATATGATGCCTCCACGTCACGTATATCCAAAGCCGTGCCACCTTTTTTTCTCAAAGAGCATGTTGGAGACCGTGCAACAACCACACAAGTTGCACGTACACATAACACATTTACTAGTAATAAATTCTAAAGGACAAATGCCAGTATGCCACACAAGTTCATCTCAAATTCATGTGAAAAATTTGTGCACGACTAGTCTACATATATTCACAGCGCTACCATTCACAATTTACCATACTCCACTTACACGTTATAGATGGGCTACATGTCGTCCTCCAGGTTCCAGTCCCAGGTGTTCTTCATGGATGCCACGATCCATAGCGGTGGGCAACGGGAATCATTGTCGTAGCTTTCTAGTCCAGTTCTACACGATGGAGACTCATGCAAGCTGAAGCGGCATAAATCAGGGATAGCGTGTCCCAGGATATCGTTCGTCCGGCGGTGCGCACTAAAGACACAACCATGCTTCATGAACGGCAGGCCTTCCGTGTCGTGCATGGAAGGTGGCATCTGCTTCACAATGGGGTAGCTATCCCCAATGAAAAGTGAGTACTCTCCAAGAGTGTTCCTTGGCACCCACGTAGCATCACGAGGGTCGAACTCGGCGCCGTTCATCTGGTAGACGCGACATCTCAGATTTGGACACATGGTCACATACATAGTCAAGGTCCATGCATAATATTGTTGTGCTCAAATATGGCGGTCAGTAATATTATGCAGCAAATAGTACTACTCCGGTATAGAGGAAGTAAAATAACCGACTTATTATATATAGCCACTCTTGGCTACATGGATGAGATAGTAAGACATGGAAAAAAATGGTGGCAGCTAGTGGGTAAAAAGTACTCCTACTAGTACGTAAGTAGAGTACTAGTACAACAATGAAAGAGAAGGCGAGTGGGTTAAAATATGGAATACCTAGGTAGATGGTGACGGTCTGATCGTGGTAGATTGTGTGACCATGTTGCACATCAATGGTACCATGGGTAACGACTGCTAAGATAGTTGATCCCAATATGCCAAAGTCAGCTACAAGGTTCTAGGTTCGACCGAATTGCAGATGCAAATGCACATCCAGGATCAGCGATCTTATTTTGATAGCGCGATGACTGGTCCCTGCAAAATAATGGAGTACCGTTAGGGATGCAAATGATGGTTTGTGCATTCCGTTTGTAATCTCCCATACTGTAGGATGGCAACCAGATGAAACAAGTCCCCTGGCTTGCCACCGCGAAGATGTGGCCTAGATGGCACATGACGTCTTCGAACATGTAGGGGTACAAATCTGCCGCCGCCAACATGCGCCAACCTCTACCGTTACCGCCTCTTGCATTGATGGCAATCCTTATGTCTAACACCGCGATGAGATAGTAATCGTCGTAGCCGCGTCGCTTTGTTGGCGGGTCCGCAATTGCTATCTTCTACAATCTCATGTAGGCATCATCATACGTATTCAAGCCCAGCCAATCCGGAAGGCCGATCCCAATGGTGGAGAAGGGGTCTACCCGAACGGCCGAACTACTGTGGATGTTGTGCAAAATGATGGTGGTATCCGGCCAGATGTATGCAAGCCAATCTTCGTTGGCACCGACCCAGACCTATATATAAGACGGTGGGCAGCGGATAAATTACGGGATGGAAATGGAATAACTAAGTACTACATGATCAAACTCCATTACTGACCTACTCATCGGACAAAATCTGACTACCTCTCAACGTCGGCAACTCTAGCGGAGTCAACGTGCAACCATGGCCAGGGAGCGGTGTACTGTTCGAAGGATTGTCCCATAGAAGAACCTTCTACTCGAGGACGCATGGAAGACCAACAAGCATGGCCTTTTCCCAAGCCTTTTTAAGCACCGTCTTGAAAAAGTTGGTGCAGGAAGCACCGAGTCTTGCGGCGGTGAGGACGTCGGAGTGGCGTGCGATTTCTCCCAGAGGATCATCGTCCAAGGTCTCCCAGCCCCGACGAGGAGGAGAACCGCCTGGCGAATCCATGGGAGCAGCGACGAACTACCTTCTCTTCAGGGGGAGGGGAACTGGCGAGGAGGAGATAAGAGCGTAGTAACTGCAGGGTCTCGTCCTTTCCAACTGTAGATCGTTCCTTAGCGAAGGGGTGTGGCTATTATTTACTACTAGTACTAGCATTATGGGACGTTATGGGATTGCATTATACTGTAAATAATAGCACTAGTAAGAAATTTTTGGCACTAGCTAGTAGTTTTTGGCGTGGATTATGAAATTTTGGGTATGTTTTGCTATTTTTTGTACACGCCAACTAGTGTTAAAAAACGTCTAGCATTATGTGATGGAGGAGTATGTACTCATACTGTAGCAGTACTAGTACTACTTTCTCAACTAGTAGTGCGATGTACTGTACTTCTAGTATAGTGCACCAGTTTTGAACTCTTGAATCTCAGGGCCAAGGAGCTATAGTTGGAAGTGGAGGGTACTACGTACTATTCTCTAGAACCATCGTTGTACTATCAATGCAGGGAAAGTACACCTGCGTAGTGGCCTTGTGGGTACTCTCGGTGCTCTATTCAGCCGCTCCTCTCATGTAGCTGGCCTACTCAGCCGCTCCTCTCACGCACACACTAGCAGCCTATTTATCAGTGCCGGTTACTGCAGGGGTAGAACATTTGAGTTATTTGATACAGCGAGACTAGGCTTTTCGCTTCCATTTGTGGAGGTGTAATGGATCTCGTCGAACTTTGTTAGTAGTTCCTTCTTTATGAATGGGATGAAGCAAAGCTTTTGCCTCTGTTTCAAAACAAAACACGTCACGAGGAATTTCTTTTATAGTAGAGCCGATAATGGAGTGAAGTCCATGCGTGCAATGCCGCAAACTACAGAGTAGTAGTAGAGCACTTTATGTACAGAGCCATATTGCACAGTTTCCAATGCCCCGCCAGGCTTTTTCGGCTCCTCGGGATTAATTGGGAGGCTCTAGTTTAAATATGCTAGTACTAGCTGATGAGGAAGCTGCAAGCAAGGTGCGGCTAGGGCGAGCACACGAGCCACGAGATGTTGGGAAGGAAAACCTGTTCACGTGGCTAGGCTATCCCGTGCACCCAGATTGTGGTGCCGCACATCCGTTTGACTTCAAAACTCAAACTACCCGTGTAAAATATTGGCTCGCAGCAAAGTTACTATTTAAAAAAAGGCCACCGTGCGTTCGGCCAGGATCGAACCCACAGAACGATGTATACACTCCCGCGACCCTAGTAGTACTCGTTGGAGTACAACGCAACCTAGAATCGCCTTTTTTCGCTAGTAGTACATTGTTCCTTACAAGAAACCCCTAATAATGCAAGAAACCACTAATAATGCCAAGAAACTACTACCACTTGCATATGTGGCAGACTTAAGATAAGACTACCTTATCAACCATTGTACATGCTCTTACCAACCAGCCCTACCAAGAAAGGACTACTCTACAAAGTGCCGTTGTAGGCATGTTTCAACCCATGGCCCTATTTGGATACATTTGTTGTTAATCTTACTGTGCCATCCAAACACCACTTTGGTTAGAGTTAGTTCAGGGTTAGAATCTAACCTCTGACTTAGAGTATCCAAACAGGGCCCATGTCGCCCATTAAGTCAACGCCTTCTATTCTACTGGGCTTATGACTTGTGGGAGCTACATGTCAGTCTGCACAAACATCCCCAAGTGACCTCCTACCTCCGGCCCGTCCACCTAGTCACCCTCGACCATGGGACGCAGCTACCGCAGCCGGTAGAAGGCGAGGTCAAAACCGCCGGTGGTGCGGAGCCCATCTTGCGGCAGCCCGGATGCCAGCTTCGTCCAGCGCTCGCGGCCGCTAGCTAGCCAAGATAGCTCCGTCCAGCTGCTTTTCCACAAGGTTTGCTAGCTAGATTGGCACGGCGGCTTGCTCATGCACACCGCGCTAAGGCCAGCCATCTGGCTCGAGCGAAGGCCAACGCAGCGGCTTGCTCGCTTGTGAGTCACGCTCGGGCCATCCTGCCAACCCGTGCGGAGGCAAGCGCAGCGTCCGACCCGTCCAGCGGAGCGGCGGCCTACTTGCTCATCACCTCCACCACCGACCAACACACATCAGTACTGTTTGAAGTAATCTTCAGGAAATATAATGATTTGAGGGGGAATAACAGGATAGAAGCTTAGATGTGGGTCCCTCATGTCAATGGTCAAACAAAATGTATTGGTTTAAGCTGCCTTGTCACCACGGATGTGTGGGCCAAGCCTGTCATAAATGGGTTTAAACTAACCTAATCGGTAGGTAGTAGTTTTTGGCGTGGATTAAGAAATTTTGGGTATGTTTTTGCTATTTTTTGTACAATAGATTCTTTCTAGGGCTGGTTGAAAGTGGTAGTTTTTTGTTAAGCTTTGGAACCCAATAGGAGTGAAAGTTAAGCTTTGGAACCCAATAAGCAAGGCTAGTTACATAGTGCATATGTGTACATGATTGAAAGTAAATATCAACCATGAGTGACTAATATCTTGACGGAAACTCGAAACTATGGAATACTAGGGAAAAAATTTGCATGGTTGGAAATACTAGCAATGTTCATGTGCGTTGCAAGGAATCATAATTAGAATAATACTTATTCACAAACTTGATATGAAACAATCTAATTTTGATATACATATATCACTAGAGATATATTATGTTTCAATTAGAATATATTCCTTGGGCTGTTTGGTGAGGTCAGGGAGGGATGTGGTTGGTTTGAAGATACTAATTATGGTTTTTTCTGCAAATTGGTAGACAAGTGGGATGTTTTTCAAAAAAGGCTACAACTTACCTCACAGTCGTTAGATGTAGATCTAATGGTCACAAATGACGGATGGCAGACACACCATCATCACCAACTTAGTCTACTGTAGGAGTACTAGCAAGATCCGTGCATTGCATGGAACATCAAGATGCATTTTTTAAATAAAAACACTCGTTGTGATTAACCCATGTGGGAGTAATCCCATGTGTAAAAACTAATGATATCTCGAAAAATAGGATATAAGGTGAAGAGGAGTGGGCCGTGGTGGTGATTGGTGGTCGGACTGAGCGGAGGCATGGGGATTGATGACGCCGGCAGTGGCCACCAGGCCAGCTTGTTCCAGAGGCTTCCTTTCTTAATTGCTCAACAATGAGGTTGTTGGAGATAAGGATGAGCGAGGGAAGGCCTTGTCTGCAAATGTGGAGAGAGGTGCGGGTATCTTTTAGTTTAATTTCCATCAGTCAGATATAGATTGGACGGTCTATATTGCAAGATGGCACGTGTACCATCATCACCAACTCGGTTTCTTATAAGAGAAGAAATATAAGTATGGAGATACAAACGTATTATCGATACTTGTTTTCGTAAACTAGCATCTACATTCTATTTAACGCCTCAACATGTGAGGCCTTAGCACAATGACTTCTCGACTGTGTAAAACAAAGGTTTTCCCGTCGCCGATAAGGAGGGGGTGACGGTGGCGCACTTTTGGCTTCCTCTAGTCCTAGTAGTCATACTAGGTGGTCTAAGCACGTGTAGATTTATTCTTTCTCACGTCTCGTGTTCGCCGTACTGCCACGACTGTTGATGAATAGACGGTAAGTTATTCACGGGGAAACCCTTGTTGAGCGTATTGCGAGAGAGAGAGACTGTGTGCGTGTGTGATATGTCTAGAGACTGAGGCAATGATAACAGATTCCTTGTGTCTATGTGTGTGGAGGATAGAGAGAGACATGTACATGGGGCTTTGTGTTGTGTAACGTGGAGACACATATACATAATTAGAGAGTGAGTGTGTGAGATACACATGCGGACATGGGGAGAGACGAGGATCCAGATTAATGGGTGTTTGTGTGCATGTTTGTGTGTGAGAGGGAGTGTGTGTATGTGGAGTAGAGAGACCACTAATGATGTAAACCTAGTATAAGGGAAGGGGGAATGGTGTGACATGTGTAGTAGCGGGATAGCATGGGTGCGAGCTGGGGGAGCAGACTATTTGGAAGAGACATCGATTGTGTGTGGGAGAGTGGTGTGAGAGTGAGAGAGAGAGAGAGCTAGCGACGGAGAGATAGAGAGAGAGGGGAAGAGAGGGGGGCGAGAGAGGGGCGTTTGTGTCCATAAATGGCGTATAGATAGAGAGACAATGTTGATGTTGTTTGAAATTGGCCTATGTACGGAGACGCAAGGGAAGCGAGTCATCGTGTGTGTGATAGGGACTTCATGAAAGATCTAGAATAGATGGTGTAGAGAAAAATGTGCGAGATCGAGAACGATGATACATTAGGGAGCTATGGAAAGAGTCATGACATATATGTATACAGGGAGGAGCTGGGGCGGGTCCGCATGTGGGAGAGGTAGAAAGAGGAGAGTGGTGCACAAGGAGACAAAGTGTGCTTGTTTTGTAGGGGGGTGGTGTGTGAGGTGAGTGTGCGAGAACCACATAACTAGGGAGATAGACGTTTGGGGGCGACGTTTTGTCTGTATGAGAAAGATACACTCTACATAGTGCGTGTGCTTGGGAAAGAGAGATACCGGGAGACCTAGCTAGAGAGTGGGGGAAGAGATGTGTGCATGCCCAACAGACAAAGTGATAGAGACCTATATTGGGGTCCAGACTTTAGAAGAGAGAGGGGTGTTAATGTGCATGCTTCGGCCTGGTGAGGCGGCTTGTAGATGCCTGCCCACGGCTGGAGGTCGTCAAGCGGTCCGTCTGCATCGAAGGTGCACGCCGGGCTTTCGCCCGTGTGAAGGTGCAGTGGGCCAAGCTAGACGCCATGAAGTTGATCAAGGAAGGGCCGCCGCAGGGCAAGGAGCATCGCACCCCCGAAATTTATTATGAGGGTGTCCTGAAGGGTGCCCGTCTTGTAGCGGACGAATGTTCAAAGGATGTAATATTTGAGTAAACTTGCTCGTGTGATCCTGTATGATAAAAACTTGTTTCATATGCGCTATGCAACGCTTGTGTGAATTTAAAATATTACCTTCTATTTGGCTGTTTATCCAATCTAAGAGATGGCTAGTCCTTGGCTTCTTCCCCCATGCCACTAGTGCTGGGGTGTTTGGGACGAACCAGGCAACCAGACTAATAATGCTTTATCACTCTCACTTAGCCATAGAATTCTATAATTTTAAATTTCGGCGAAGCCCCTGGTATTCGGAAGGCCAAATTCGGGGCGCGATACACGCCTTTAAGCTGGACAGGGCCGGCCCCTCGCCCTAAGCGGCATAAGTCTTTAGGGGCTCGAAAACCTCACCGAACAGCGATCAGTCTCTCGCCTTATCATGATAGTCAGTTTTAGCTTTCTCTACTGAGGTGCTCAGCCCGGCAGAACCGGGGCACAATCGCAGTAGTTCTCCTAGCGCTACCTTATCTGATAGAGAGGAACGTAAGGTACCAAAACATAGGATCCGGGCGAACCCAACATTTGACCAAAGACATGATTCAAAGTTGATGCATATAATGCTATATGTTCGGGGTGCCGCACTTGTGAAAGTGTTCGGACTTTTCACACCATATTGTGGGGTACGCAAGCCCCTGGTGTATTGGCCGTACCAAAGTGTACGGTTGCAAGGCGTCGTTAATGAACACACACACACATATATATATATATATAATAGGAATGCAATAATAGTCGTAATGTCATGCATTGTTTATTAAAAAATTGCGTTAAAGCAGATTGATACAGATAGTGCGATAAGCAAAGACTAGGACTATGTCCCTTCGAAGGGCAAGCTGAGGAATGATATTAAATCGAACATTTCGCTCGTTACTGTAATCAACCTGTGAATTCCGTGGTATGACGTAGCTATCTGCCTCCTTGGTTGCTGCATCATGTGTTCGGTAATAGTGTTGCCGGACAATGTTTCCAGAGATTAAGGTCCTGAAAAAAAAGAAAAATAACCAAACGGGAAGCCCCTAGTGTGGTTTAAGCCGCGTCTTGGGGCGTGCCGCAGTTGTGCCCCCTCCCCACCTATGCCCATGGTATTTTTAATGTGTAATTTTGTACGCGCGGCATGAGTTTCGCTGTTGGGCTGGGATTGGGGTGGCTGTCGTATTGCTACGCGAGCTCAGATCGCGCCAGGCGATCTATTTGCCGATTGGCCCGAGCGCGCTTGAAGGTGTCCGGGCTTTGAAGCGCCGAACTGGTTGATTGTGTTGAGAGGCTGCTTTGTGCTTTTGCTGCGAGGGCCGCACTGTGCTCCTCTGTTCGGAGAGAGCGCTTTGTGTTTCCATTGACTGTAATAACTTCGCGAGGTCCTGGCATCTTCAGCTTGAGGTATGCATAATGCGGTACCGCATTGAATCTAGCAAATGCGGTTCGCCCGAGCAGCGCGTGATAACCACTGCGGAACGGGACTATATCGAAGATTAACTCTTTGTTTCGGAAGTTATTCGGGCATCCGAAGACCACTTCCTGTGTAATTGAGCCTGTGCAATGAGCCTCCACACCTGGAATGACGCCTTTAAAGGTCGTTTTTGTGGGTTTGATCCTTGAGGGGTCTATACCCATTTTGCGCACTGTGTCCTGATAAAGCAGGTTCAGGCTGCTGCCGCCATCCATAAGGACTCGAGTGAGGTGGAATCCGTCAATGATTGGGTCTAGGACGAGTGCGGCAAATCCTCCATGACGGATACTAGTGAGATGGTCCCTGCGATTGAAGGTGATCGGACAGGAGGACCAAGGGTTGAATTTTGGGGTGACTGGCTCCTACGCATATACGTCCCTGAGCGCACACTTCCGCTCCCTCTTGGGGATGTGGGTTGCGTATATCATGTTCACCGTCCGCACTTGCGGGGGAAACCTCTTCTGTCCTCCAGTGTGCGGCTGCCAGGGCTCCTCCTTGTCATCGCTATGCGGCCCCTTGTCCTTGTTTTTGGCAATTAACTTAGGGACAATTGCATTTTTACCCCTAGTTGGTTCTTACCCACGGGTTTTGCCCTTACTTTTCGAGCTTGCTCAGTTTTGCCCTTACTTTTTCCATCGAGGTTCCTCGAATGCCCTTTGACCGTTTGACCAAAACTTTGAAAATTCATAACTAATTCATATGAACTCAAAAAAATGCAAATAAGATATCAAAATATTCATATAAACATTACCTTTATGGGCATATCATTTGCATTCAGGACAAAAGCATCATTTAAAATACTCGAGGTAATTAATGTTATTAACATTATTAAAAATAAATAGGTATAAACAATATTTTTTGTGAATAAAAATTATATGCAAATGTAGGTGATGTTTTATGAACATCCTGATACCTTATTTGCATTTTCCTGAGTTCGTATCAACTTGTTATGAAGTTTCATAATAATGGTCAAACTTGTTAGAAAATTCATAACAAGTTGATACAAACTCAGAAAAATGCAAATAAGTTATCAGGATGTTCAGAAAACATCACCTACATTTGCATGTAATTTTTATTCATGAAAAAAATATTGTTTATACCTATTTATTTTTAATAATGTTAATAACATTAATTACCTTGGGTAGTTTAAACGATGCTTTTGTCCTGAATGCAAATGATATGCCCATAAAGGTAATGTTTATCTGAACATTTTGATATCTTATTTGCATTTTTCTGAGTTTGTATGAATTAGTTATGAATTTTCAAAGTTTTGGTCAAACGGTCAAAGGGCATTCGAGGGACCTTGATGGAAAAAGTAAGGGCAAAACTGAGCAAGCTTGAAAAGTAAGGGCAAAACCCATGGGTAGGAACCAACTAGGGGTAAAAATGCAATTGTTCCATTAACTTACCGGCCTGCTTGAACACCCAACAATCCCTGTTGATGTGATTGGCTGGCTTGTCTGGGGTGCCGTGTATTTGACACGAGCGATCGAGTATACGGTCCAAGCTGGACGTACCCAGCGTACTTTGTTTGAATGGCTTTTTCCGCTGACCGGGTTTAGGGCCTTTGAATCCGGCATTGACTGCCGTATCCTCAGTATTTTCGCTGTTAATGCGGCGCTTATGTTTGTTGCGACGTGACCTGCTATTGCCGTCCTTGGTATCGGAGGTACCATGGTTCTTTGATATGTTATTACTGCGAGCCAGCCAGCTGTCTTCTCCCGCACAAAAGCGGGTCATGAGCGTCGTGAGAGCTGCCATAGATTTCGGCTTTTCCTGACAAAGGTGCCGGGCTAGCCACTCATCTCGGATGTTGTGTTTGAAAGCCGCTAAGGCCTCCGCATCCGGACAGTCGACGATTTGATTTTTCTTTGTAAGGAACTGAGTTCAGAATTGCCTGGCCGACTCCTCTGGCTGCTGAATTATGTGGCTCAAGTCATCGGCGTCTAGTGGTCGCACATAAGTGCGCAGAAAGTTGTCGAGGAATGCGACTTCCAGATCTTCCCAACAGCTAATGGAGTCCGCTGGCAAGCTGTTAAGCCAATGCCGCGCTGGTCCTTTGAGCTTTAGTGGGAGGTATTTGATGGCGTGTAAGTCATCACCGCGGGCCATGTGGAAGTGGAGGAGGAAATCCTCAATCCATATTGCGGGGTCTATTGTGCCGCCGTACGATTCAATATTTACAGGTTTGAAACCCTATGGGAATTGATGTTCCATTACTTCGTCTGTGAAGCATAAGGGGTGTGCGGCGCCTCTGTATTGGGCTATATCGTGACGCAGCTCGAATAGGTATTGCCCGCTGGGTTCGGCCCAGCCGGATTGGCTTTTACTGTATCCGGCGTGACGTTTATCATCTCGCATAGTGGTGCGCCGTCGTGATCCTTAGATCGATCTTGCATGCTTTGCTTTGTCCTCCAATATGTCTCGCAGGTTTGGCGTATCTCCCCATGCCTTTTTATTTGAATGGCGTCGGGGTGGAGGCTAAGCTTTTGGCTGGAATACCTCTCTATCGTGGCCACGAGGTGGCCGATCAGCCATATCATACGCTTCTTCCTCCAGTCGGGGTAGTACCCTGCACTTTGGGTAATTCTTGGAGGGGCGCTCGAGTTTATATTCCTCGGCCGCGAGGACTTCAGTCCATCTGTCAGTTAGCAGATCTTGATCAGCTTGAAGCTGCTGCTGCTTTTTCTTCAGGCCATTTGCCGTGGCCATAAGCCGGCGCTTGAAGCGCTCTTGTTCGACGGGATCCTATGGTATGGGGAATTCACCGTCGTTGAGGCTTGCCTCGTCTTCGGAGGGGGGCATGTAATTGTCATCCTCCTCCCACTCTCTTAGGAGAGCTGGCTCCTTCATCCTCCTGCTCTAAATCTTGCTGGAGGGGATTGTTGTTGTCTTCGGCACTATCCGGAGTGTTATTATCTCCTGTGCCGGTATCACCACTTTTGCTTTGGCGAGACTTAGAGCGGTGCCGCTGACGTTGGCGCTTGGGTTGCTTCTTGGAGGGGTCATCCTCCGCTATCTCGTCGCCATTGCCTTCGTTGGGTGTATCCACCATGCATGTGTCATATGACGAGGTGGATTTCCAGTGCCCTATAGGCGCTGGTTCATGTTCATCTCCTACATCGTCGTTAGGGCTGGAAAAAATCTCGAAGCTCGCGAGCTAAACGAGTAGCTCGTGACTCGGCTCGAATCAACTCGAACTCGAAGACTAACGAGTCGAGCCGAGCTTTAGTTTAAGATCGTTTATAGACCAAGTTAAACGAGCCAATCTCACAAGTACTCGTGTAACTCGTTAGGCTCGGTACAAAAGATTAGCCACTCTCAATACAAAAAAAATCAGCCACTCAGCACCCTATGTTCTAGGCGCACAACACAAGGCCAAGCCGTTGAAGGCCCAGCCGCCTAGGAGACTCATGTGTTACAAGGAAATTACTATTGTTTAGTGATATATATGTTTATATACATAATCATTTTTTACTATTTAAGAGTTTTATGTTCATATATCTTTAACGAGCTTAACAAGCTAAACGAGCCAGCTCGCGAGTTATACGAGTCGAGCCAATCTTGGATTTGAGCTCGTTATAATAATGAGTCGAGTCGAGCTAGCTTGTTAACGAAATAAGCTCTAGCGAGTCAAGCCGAGCTGGCTCGACTCGGCTCGAATTCCAGCCCTAATCGTCATCCATACCGTCGATGTCGTCAGAGTCGAAGTCGAGCGTGTCGGTTAAATCATCGACAGAGGCTACTAAGTGGGTGGTGGGTGGGCGTCGAATTTCTTCGTCATTCGCATCCCAATCCTGTTGGCCATAGTCCGGCCAGGGCTCTCCTGACAAAGAGAGAGACCTTAGTGAATTCAGAATGTCGCCGAAGGGCGAGTGCTGAAAGATATCCGCGGTGGTGAATTCCATGATCGGCGCTCAATCGGATTCGATTGGCAGGGGCGCGGATGGTTCGGAGTCCGGAAAAGAGTCCGGCATCTTGGAGTCATGGGCTGCGCAGAGGGTTAGGCGGGTGTTCGACTCGATCGCTGTTGAGACTACAGCCCCTGAGGCGGTGTCTAACCACCCGTCCTCGATTGGCGCAGTTGTCTCCAAGCTAAGGGTCGGAGCTGATGCGGGCGCGGCCTCTGGGTACTGTTCGGCGGCAGAGCTAGGTCATACCCATCGTGACAGTGCGGCGCGCCCGGCTGTGGCTCGAATCCGTCGAAGATCAAGTCTCTGTGGATGTCGGCCGTGTAGTTCATACTTCCAAATCTGACCTGATGGCCAGGGGCGTAGCTTTCAATCTGCTCCAGATGGCCAAGCGAATTAGCTCGCAATGCAAAGCCGCCGAATACGAAGATCTGTCCGGGGAGAAAAGTCTCACCCTGGACCGCATCGCTATCGATGATAGTAGGAGCCATCAAGCCTAACGGCGACAACACAGAGGAACTCTCAATGAAAGCACCAATGTCGGTGTCAAAACCGGCGGATCTCGGGTAGGGGGTCCCGAACTGTGCGTCTAGGCCGGATGGTAACAGGAGGCAGGGGACATGATGTTTTACCCAGGTTCGGGCCCTCTTGATGGAGGTAAAACCCTACGTCCTACTTGAGTAATATTGATGATATGGGTAGTACAAGAGTAGATCTACAATGAGATCAGAGAGGCTAAACCCTAGAAGCTAGCCTATGGTATGATTGTTTGTTGTGATTGTTGTCCTACGGACTAAAACCCTTCGGTTTATATAGACACTGGAGAGGGTTAGGGTTACACAAGGTCGGTTACAAAGGAGGATATATCCATATCCGTATTTCCTAGCTTGCCTTCCACGCCAAGTAGAGTCCCATCCGGACAGAGACGAAGTCTTCAATCTTGTATCTTCATAGTCTAACAGTCCGGCCAATGGAGATAGTCCGGCTGTCCGGAGACCCCCTAATCCAGGACTCCCTCAATGCTCGTGTGTTGGTGTTTGGGGGAGAGAACGACTTCTGTGTGTGTGTGGGGGGGTGACGAGGGGGGGTTGGCTTCAGATAAAGAGTGAGGTGTCTATATTTGAGGGACTTCAGCGTAATTGAGATATACATGGTCAATAGTGTGTGCACTCAAGGTTGATCAATTTGTTTCTTCAGTTTGGACTATGAGATAACGATACTTTTGAACATGCATGATATACTTTGATGTACCAGAATTACAAACCTAAGATTGGAATTTTGGAATTCGACTCCATCGTTAGCTTTTGTAATTCATTTAAACGGAGGTACATTTTAAGCCGGGATTTCATGATTTCAAATTCATATATCAAACCTAGAGATATACACATACGGGCATGTTCAAACTTTATAATCATCCACTTTATTCATACACATACACATTTTTGCTTTTGTCATCATATTTAGGATAAACACATTTGGAATTTTATTTGAATTGGACCATATGATGGTATTTGCTGGTAGTAGCTCAATGATCCATATTTGAATTGAATGGACAATCTAAGTTTCGAGTTGGAGACATTGATTTTCAAAACTTGCACTTTTTTTTGCGTGCAAAACAAACAAATTCTCAGCCATGATTTCATAGTCGGCCGCACAAGAGCAGAATATAATTTCAGGCGCCAAAAGCTTTCAAACTTCCCGCTCACATCGAAATATCTCGCGCCCGAAAGTTTAGCCCTGCGATATTCTTGTTTTACCCCTGCCACATGAACGGAAAAGGGCTGCTTTGGTAACTCCATTGTTTTCCCCTCTTTGCCCCCAACATTCTTCCCTAGAGTCCCTCCCCTTCCCCTCCCTGACCCCCCCAACCACGACAAGCCGCCGAATCTAGTCCTCCGCCACAGCGGTGCACCTCACACCCTGAAGGATCTACCTCCCGCACCTTGGAATGCCCAACTGCCAACTCACCACTTCACCGGAGCCGCTTCAGCGACTGGCTTGTACACTGCTCCAGATCTCCTTGACCGCCATCATGGTCCACCGCACCGGATCTGCTTAACCGGCGCCCTCGTCCACCATAGTGTAGGCCCTTCACTGACTCCCTCGTCCGTCCCTTCGCTGGCCCTTCAAACAAGCCCTTGTCCGCTGAGGGAGTCCTGGACCAAGGGGTCCTCGGGCGTCCGGCCTGTTATCTGTGGGCCGGACTGATGGGCTGTGAAGATACGAAGACCGAAGACTACACCCATGTCTGGATGGGACTCTCATTGGAATGGGAGGCAAGCTTGGCGACGAAATATGTAGATTCCCTTCTTTGTAACCGACTCTATCTAACCCTAGATCCCCCGGTGTCTATATAAACCGGAGGGTGTAGTTCGGAAAGGATATACTCAACATCTTAGTCATACAGGCTAGACTTCTAGGGTTTAGCCATTACAATCTCGTGGTAAATCAACTGTTGTAATACTCATATTCACCAATATCAATCAAGCAGGACGTAGGGTATTACCTCCATCAAGAGGGCCTGAACCTGGGTAAAACGTCGTGTCCCCTGTCTCCTGTTACCATCAAACTTAGACACACAGTTCGGGACCCCCTACCCGAGATCCGCCGGTTTTGACACCGACATTGGTGCTTTCATTGAGAGTTCCTCCGTGCTGTTGCTGAAAGGTTTGATGCCCCCTTCAATCGTCAATGACGATGCTGTCTGCGGAGAAACTTTCCTCCCCAGGAAGATCTTCGTATTCGGCGGCTTCGCACTGCGGGCCAACTCGTTTGGCCATCTGGAGCAGATTCAAAGCTATCCCCCTGGCCATCAAGTCAGATTCGGGAGCTTGAACTATGTCGCGGACATCCGTGGAGACTTGATCATCGCTGGATTCGATAACGCGGTGGCCGCTCCCGGTCACCCCGATGATCATGACCTAAACCTGTCATCGGGCCGCATCCAGGAGATCGCTCTTGTAACCACTCTGGCCCTCGAGCCGGAGCAGGCCGCGCCATCCAGAAATGGGAGGATGAACCCAATCTCAGAGGCTGTAGATTCCATGGCGTTGGAGCCGCACATGGACCTGGTATCACATGATGCCTATGCCACTGGAACGCCAGACTCGTCTCCGGCCGTAGGTTCCGAACCGCGCAAGCCCGTGGACGCCGAGCTTGATCGTTTATCTATCTTCAAATTCAGCGCCACAGACATCTTCCAGCACTCGCCTTTGGGTGATGTTCTAACCACGTTAAAAAACCTGTCCTTGGCGGAGGACTCTTAGCCGAACTATATCCGGCTCGAACTAGGGGCTGACAATGGAGAATTTTACTTCCCACCCGCCACCCACTTTATAACCACGATCGAGGATTTGACCGACGAACTTGATTACGACTCCGAGGACATCGACGGTATGCACGACGATGCCGGAGAAGAAGATGCCCAGAACCCGCCGTTCACGAGACGCTAGACGGCCACTTCCTCGTATGATGTATACATGGTGGATGCACCAAAGGAGAACATCAGCGACGATAAGAAAGACCCAGTTGAGGATAAACCTTCCAAAATACAGTCCAAGCGCCGGCGTCAGCGGCGCCGCTCTAAATCAGGCCGCAGTAAAGACAGCAACACCGGCACAGGAGAAGATGACACTCCGGAAGGTGCCGAAGACAACGAAGACCTCGTCGATAAAGCAAACAAATAAGATGAATGGGAAGATGAGCAGGTTAGCCCTATTAAACAGGCCACGCACGAAGATTTGGAGGACGATAATTACCTCCCGCTCTGCAAAGATGAGGTGAGCCTCGGCATCGAAGATTTCATCGTGCCCGAGGAACCTCTTGAGCAGGAGCGCTTCAAGCGCTAGCTAATAGCCACGACAAGGAGCCTGAAAAAGAAGCAGCATCATCAAGATGACCAAGATCTGCTCAATGATAAATGGACTGATGTCCTAGCAGCCGAAGAGTACGGCCTCAAGCGCCCAACCAAAACGCAAATTTCTACCTCATTTCGACGAGGAGGCACCAGAGTACATACCACCATCGCACAATACGACCGATGCCGAACACCAGCCCGCCCCGCCTCATCACTCAGGCAGAGGTAAATTAGCCCACGACCATACGTACGACCTCCGGCAAAACCTGAACAATAAAGCAGGACATACAAGATCAATCTACGGATCGCGAGGACACGCCTAGACACGCCACCACGGCCACCTATTCGGACGTGACAAACCCAGTCATGCGGGGGCCGAACACAGCAGACGGACTCTATCAGAGCTGCATCACGATACAGCTCGATATAGAGGCCCCGCACACCCTCATTGCTTTACTGATGAGGTCATGGATCACAAATTCCCTGAAGGATTCAAGCCCGTGAACATAGAATCATATGATGGAACCATGGACCCCGCAGTGTGGATCGAGGACTTCATTCTCCACATCCATATGGCCCGCGGAGATGACCTCCACGCCATAAAATACCTCCCTCTAAAACTCAAAGTGCCAGCTCGGCATTGGCTAAACAGTCTCCTGAAAATTCCATTGGCAGCTGGGAGGACTTGGAAGAGGCTTTCCTCGATAACTTCCAAGGTACATATGTTCGACTTCAGGACGCTGATGACTTAAGCCATATAGTTCAACAACCTGGAGAGTCCGCCGGGAAATTCTGGACAAGGTTCTTAACTAAAAAGAACCAAATTGTCGACTGTCCAGACGCGGAAGCTCTAGCAGCTTTTAAGCATAGCATCCGCGACGAATGGCTCGCTCTCCACCTCGGCCAAGAAAAGCCAAAATCCATGGCAGCCCTCATGGCACTCATGACCCGCTTTTGTGCGGGCGAGGACTGTTGGTTGGCCTATAACAAAAACAATGCAAGCGACGCCGGCACCCCTGAAGTTAAAAGCAACAAAGAGAAGTCTTGACGCAATAGATACAAGCGCCGAAACAATAGTGACAACACCGATGATACGGCGGTCAACGCTGGATTCAGCGGCTCTAAGTCCGGTCAGCAGAAGAAGTCGTTCCAAAAGAACAATTCGGGCCCATCGATATGGGACCGCATACTTGATCGTCTGTGCCAGATTCACGGCACCCCTGACAAGCCTCCTAATCATACAAATAGAGAATGCTGGGTTTTCAAACAGGCCAGCAAATTAAATGCCGAGAACAGGGAAAAGGGATCGCAAAGCAAGGACGATGACGAAGAGCCACGACAAAAGAACACAGGGGGACAGAAGAAGTTTCTCCCTCAGGTCAAAATGGTGAACATGATATATGCTACCCACATCCCCAATAGGGAGCGCAAGCGTGCGCTCACGGATGTCTACGCGATAGAGCCAGTCGCCCCAAAATTCAATCCATGGTCGTCATGCTCGATCAACTTTGATCGTCGGGATCATCCGACCAGCATCCGTCATGGAGGCTCTGCCGCACTGGTCTTAGACCCAATAATTGATGGGTTCCACATGAGTCGTGTCCTCATCGATGTCGGTAGCAGCCTCAATCTTCTCTATCAGGATACAGTGCGAAAAATGGGCATTAACCCATCAAGGATCAAGTCTACAAAGACCACCTTTAAAGGAGTCATTCCAGGCATAGAGGCCCATTGTACCGGCTCTATCACATTAGAGGTTGTCTTCGGATCTCCGGACAACTTCCGAAGCGAGGAGTTAGTCTTCGATAACGTCCCATTCCATAGCGGCTATCATGCACTGCTCGGACGAACTATGTATGCTCGATTCAACATAGTGCCACACTATGCTTATCTCAAGCTCAGGATGCCTGGCCCATGCGGCATAATAACAGTCAATGGCAATACGGAATGCTCTCTCTGTACAGAAGAGCACACAGCTGCCCTAGTACCAGAAGTACAAAGCGGCCTTCTCAAGCAGAACCTTCATTCGACTGCTGAGCCCTCGGACACCCTTAAGAGGGTCCGGACTACTCTGCAGTAGGAGAGCTCGGCTCGTCGGGAGCTCAACTAGAAATCCGGCCTCCGTGTCAGTCCCGATCAAGCGGTGGCCTGCGTGTCACGCATACATAACTACGCACTAAAAATTTCATGGGCATCGATGGAGGCATAGCTAGCTTGTGATCCACGGCACGGCTCAACCGACATCAGATACACACATACTTTCACTTTTGCTTGTTTTATTTCAGGTTTTAATCCCACAGACCCCATCAGGTGGTATGGTTATCGGTCCTCTTGAAGGATAAACACACCAAGATGGCGAGGAGCGCAGACATACAGGGACTTTTTAGGTGATTCCGTTAACGATAACTCTACCTGTCTTCTAGGACCCACATGAAGCTCTTCCCTGGTTTCGACATCTTACATTGCCTGTTGCTTATTGCACTACTTGTATCAATGCACCTTGATGTACTAATTACATTACAGTGAAAACTATTTGTAGCTGGAGCTGTAGGACCCCAGCTTTACATCTTTTTTGTTTTCTTTCTCTCGTTTCTTTATTTTTTTCAGTTTCCCTATGGATAATCCCATCAGGTAGCACCCGTACACTTTAGTACGTTTTGATGTTTGCCAGGGGCTTTATAGCACCCCATATTACGGCAACAAAAGTTCGAACACTTCTTGTAAGTATAGTTCAGCACCTCGAATTTACAATTATATGCATTGGCTCCGAATCATGTCTTCGGTCAATAGTTGTGTTGCCCGGCTCCTGTGCTTGCTATCCTACGTTCCGCTACATCGGCTAGGGTAGTAAAGGGAGAACTATTACGATTGTGCCCTGGTCTAAACCGGATGAGCACCTTAGAAGAGAAAGCCGAAAACTGACTGTCATCATGCGGCGAGAGCCAGTCAGCTCTTCGGAGGTCTCAAATCGTTGGAGATTTTTCCGCATTACGTGAAGGATCGGTACTTCCCGATCAGACGCTGACAGGACCCTGGTTCGTATACCAGGGGCTGCGCCTATGTCTTATTATAAAAATCCTATGCCTAAGTGAGGGTGTTCAAGCCATATAGTCTAGTTGCCTAGTTCGTTGCGCTAAACAATTCCTTCAAGGACCATATAATTGGATCAAGATTGTTTAGATACCATCCCGAACACCTCCGTACTACCTACATGAGGCAAGAAGCCGACGACTGGCCAACCCTCAGATTTCATACAACACGGCCGCATAGGAGGATACAATTAAAACATAATAAAAGTTATATTACACAGCGGCTTTGTTTTCATCATACAAGGCAAAATATGAATGTATTTATTCAAGAATAACATCCTTCCCACACTATGTTGCCACAAGTCGAGATCCCTCCAGGACATCCGCAAAATATCGCTCGGGTGTGCGGTGCTCCTTGCCCTCCGGCAGCCCCTGGGCCACCTCGACGGCATCCATCTTCGCCCACCACATCTTGCAACGAGTGAAGTCCATGCGGGCACCCTCGATGCAGACTGATCGCTTGACGATGTCTAGCCGCGAACAAGCCTCTACCACCCGCTTCACGAGGCCAAAAATGACTGCTAGGTATAGGGCCATAGTCGGATTATTAAATCCTTCATCGCCAGTTCGGCCATCCTGTGCATCTCGACCAACTGTTTCAGTTGATCGGCAAAGGCCACCGGATGTTCTGGCACAACATAGTTCGACCAGAACAACTTCTCTGGAGAATCCCCTTCCCTGGCTCGGAAGAACTCCGCAGCATTGGATACACTGCGCGGCAGATCCACAAAAGCCCCTAGGCAACTCCGAATCCGGGTTCGTAAAAGGTACTTCCTCTCCGCCTACTTTCTTTGCATGTTAAATGCCTTACCCGCTGTGATCTTCTTTGCCTCCTGGATCTCCTGGAGAGCATCCCAGGCCTCATTCCGTGCGGCCTCCGCTCTCTGACGAGCTTTGGTAAGTTCGGCCTCTCGAGCCGATGCCTCACGCTCCAAGGCTTCACACTTCTTCACCATATCCTGGAGCTCCTGTTGGACCTTGCCGACCCAGGCCTTGAGCTACTTATGGGCGGCTTGTTGTTGGACAGCCTTCCCCTCGGCTTCGGCCAGGGCCTTTCTCAGGGCCTCGACCTCGGTCGTCGCTTCTATACAAATCATGGCATTTTGGTCATCGCAGATAGTTTTCTTTTTTTTGAATGTATAATACGTTATTGCTTACCTTGCTTCTTCTCGAGCTGCCTCTTCACTTGGCTCAGCTCTCCCTCAGCCTCCTCTAGTTTCTGCTTCAGTCCGGAGACTTCGGCAGTATGCGAGGCCGCAGCCAGTAACGATGCCTGTATTCAAGAAAAAAATTAGTTAGTTTCCTAGCATAGGAGATTGATCCTCTGTCCGGTTTTTTCTTTCCGAATACTGGACAGTGTCTCAGGGGCTACTGTCTACATTGGGATTCTCTCCTTTTGGCGTCACTTACCACAAAACCTATCATCAGGTTGCTGCAGGCCTCGGTTAGTCCGCTCTTGGCGGACTGGACCCTTTCAATCACTGTGCCCATAAGGACACGGTGCTCATCCATAATGGAAGCGCCTCGCAGCGCTTCCAGCAGACTATCAGGTGCCCCTGGTTGGACAGGGGCCACCAGCAAAATAGGCATCCCCCTTCTTTCGAAGGAGGGTGTGTGCTGGATTCCGGAGCCGCCTCGGTCTCCAGAATGGAGTCCAGTTGAGGGCCGAATTGTATACGGCCCTACCCGCCAGTCTCCGGGGTAATTGATTCCCCTTGGTGTCCGGCGATGGAGGTTTCGCCTTCGGGCGCCTCCTGAGCCTCTCCCCCGCCGGGAATAGTCCTTCGGGACAGCGCCTCCACATCATCCCTGGTCTTGGGGGAGTGTGCGGCTAGCAGTGAGTCGCTGGCCATCGCCTTGGAATCCAGCGAGCCTCCTGACTAGGATCGCGGAGGGCTATTGTGGGCTAGACTACAATAACATAACCAATCATCTCAATACAATGAGGAGGCGAAACTTCATGGGCGGATAAGGTATTAGTACTTACGATGTGGCCCGAGGCTTAGCACGGGGGCGTCTCTCTGGACTGTCATCGACGTCCCATGTGGAGTTATCCGCGAGGGAGCCCTTCCCCCTGTTGGGCGCCTCCGCCTCCAGAGTTGCGTAGGCCGCCCTCTTCTTCCCCCCCATTAGGGGGAGAGTCGCTCTCCTCCTCCTCCTCATCCACGTTGTCTTTGGCGGTGGGGGAATGGGCCTTGTCTTCGGACGTCGCTTCTGAGGTACCCTTGCGGCGAGGGCCGCTACGGGCCCCCTTGGCCTTTCTTGTGGCCTTCTTCTGTGGTGCCTTATAAGGTGCCGGCTCCAGCATCTTTGCTAAGTGTGGGATGACTGGCTCCTCGGGCAAGGGAGCCGGACACCGGATCTACATCGCCTTCTTCAACCAGTACTGAAAAGGCAATGGTAATGGAAGCTTAGATATCATCCTTGAAACAAGCAAGTAAGGGATGTGTTGAAAACAACATACCTCATTGGGAGGGTGATTTATGTCGTGACTCCGGTCCAAGCCAGTGGCCGGCGGTATCTCGTTGCCCTTGAAAAGCAACTTCCAGGCATCTTCGTGAGTCGTTTCGAAAAGCCTCACCAGGGTATGGTGTTTCTTCGGGTTGAAATCCCATAGAGGACAGCTTCGGCTCTGGCAGGGAAGGATTTGGTGCACCAACATCACTTGGATTATGTCGACAATCTTGGTGTCCTTATCGATCATACTTTGGATACGCGTTTGCAGTGCAATCAGCTGCCCAATGAACACCAGTTTGGGCTCTTCTCGACCTAGGAGGTGAGCCGCACGGGGGCGCCGGAGTTGAATTCGGCCGCCTGCACCCAGGTGGCATCACGGGGTTCAATGATGTAGAACCATAGCTTCTGCCATTCCTTGACAGATTCCACGAATGTGCCTTTTGGCCAAGAGACATTGGCGAGCTTGCTAACCATGGCGCCCCCGCACTCTACGTGTTGTCCGTCCACCACCTTGGGCTTCACATTGAAGGTTTTGAGCCACATCCCGAAGTGGGGGTGGATGCGGAGGAAGGCCTCGCACACGATGATGAACGCTGAGATACTGAGGAAGGAGCTCGGGGATAGATCGTGGAAGTCTATCCCGTAGTAGAACATTATCCCCTGGACGAAGGGGTGGAGTGGAAACCCTAGCCTGCGGAGGAAATGAGGGATGAACTACCCTCTCGTTGGGCTTCGGTGTGGGGATGATTTGTCCCTGGGCTGGAAGACGATGGGCGATTTCCTTCGCCAGGTACCCGGTCGCCCGAAGCTCGACGATGTCCTCCTCCTTAACAGAGGAGGCCATCCATTTGCCTTGACCTCCGGATCTGGACATGGTTGAGTGCTTTCTCGAGACAGGGAAATGAGAGCTTGGGCGTTGGAGCTCAAGAACAGAGAGGCAAGAAGAAAACATGGGAGAAGAAAGGGGAATCTTATCTCCTTATAAGGGCGGTGAATATCGAACACCCCCCCCATTCGCCTTAAAATTCGCCTGCTCCCAAGGGCTGTGTAAACGGCGCGGTTGGGTTAACCACACCCGTATTGATGAGAATCCCGTAATAAGGGGACACGATCTCTGCTTTGACAAGATGTGCCAATGACAACCGCGTCTCGAAACGTGGGGCGAAAAGTGGTTCGAAATTATGACCGGACAGGCGTGACGTCGCATTACTAAAGTTGTCAGAAGATTGGACTTGTGTGTTATTATATTCTCTCGGCGGTTGTGTGCGGTGTGTGTTACAGGTCCGGACACAATCAATTCGTCTGAAGACTACTCGGCAGTTCGGATTGAGGAACCCGCCTTGCAATGCCGAAGACATCACTACGCGCCGGCCTTGTCATTGAAGCCAGGTTCAGGTTCTACTGAGGGAGTCCTAGACTAAGGGGTCCTCGGGCGTCCGACCTATTATCTATGGGCCGGACTGATGGGCTATGAAGATACGAAGACCGAAGACTACACCTGTGTCCAGATGGGACTCTCCTAGGTGTGGAAGGCAGGCTTGGTGACGGAATATGTAGATTCCCTTCTTTGTAACCGACTCCGTGTAACCGTAGATCCCCCGGTGTCTATATAATCCGGAGGGTGTAGTCTGGAAAGGATATACTCAACACCTTAGTCATACATGCTAGACTTCTAGGGTTTAGCCATTACGATCTCATGGTAGATCAACTCTTGTAATACTCATATTCATCAATATCAATCAAGCAGGACGTAGGGTATTACCTCCATCAAGAGGGCCCGAACCTGGGTAAAACTTCGTGTCCCCTGTCTCCTGTTACCATCAACCTTAGATGCACAGTTAGGGACCCCCTACCCAAGATCCGCCAGTTTTGACACCGACATCCGCCGCAACAGATCCGCCTCACTGAAAGCACTATACAACGCACCCGCCGAAGCCTTCGTCCACTGCACCGGACCAGCTCCACGGACGCCATATTCAACTCCACCGGACCTTCTTTATCGATGCCACAGTCTCATCAGGTTATTTCGATCTGTACTCCTTTGGTTTTTTCTCTTTATCGTGCAACTGTTCACTTACCACAGATGAGCTTTCTTGTATGTCGACAGGCGCCGCAACCGTAGCACCAGTCCCGCTTCAGCGACGACGACAGTCGGCCCAAACTCAACCACAACACGAGCACCGACGATCCTTAGCTATCAAGTATACCAACGATACACATACGCCGCCGAGAATCAGGTACTATTATCCAACGGCCGGCGCCTACGTTCACTTTCTTAGCATAAGCAGCGCACCTTTGAATTTCTTCAGAGCATCATTCGGTTTTTCATGAGACGCGTTATTCTGATTGCACCTGTAGGGCCATACTTCTGGTAGTGAACATGTTACATTTGCTAAATTACATACCAATGCACATATACTTAATATGCTTTAGTTTTGTCCTAAGTATTACTGTACTTCCTAGATATCACTGCCTACTATTTTACTTCTTGCATGCTATATTTATGATAATGGTGTTGTTCTGATGCCACTTGTTGGTTCCATCAGACTACTTCATATTCTCTATGCTTAATTACACATCAGCAAACTAGTATGTGGTTTCGCTGTTTTTTGTTCGTTTTACCCTACATTTTTTGATGCTAGCTATTACATCACTGCTATGAGCCTATGTTCATTAATTTTTTGTGTGTTCTTGATCTTCCCAAGTTGCATGACTAATTTGATGCTTCTATTAATTATGGAGCTGCCAACCCCATCAAGCAAAATATTTGTTCTTTTGTGGCTGGCACCTCGAACAAGCATAAAAATAGAGGGAAGTAGATATATTGTCGTGTATGCACACACCCTTCTTTCATTAGTTTAGATGAACCATTGATGATCAATTCGAACCAGTGCATGCGATTAAAATTAATTTTACCTAAATAGAGGGTGCAGAATAAACTACAACAAGTAGATGCGCAACCACGGGACGCTGACGATATCTTCAAAGAACATTGCAACAGCAGCGAGGCTTCACAGCAACATATGGTAAGCCAGTGTGTTTTAGTACATGTGAAATGTAATGCATGTTGGCTGCTTTCTTGGCTTGTGCCCTCAACCTGTAATCCTATAGAATAACAAATAGTTCAGTTGTCTGCTTTGCTATATTGCTTGATTCGAATACTTGTTTGTTACTTGTTATGCTATACCTGAGTTGGCCAATATGTCAGTAGTGCCTGCTGTACTATCGTAAAGAAATGCATGCCTAGTTCATTTGAGTCCTTAACATTTCCTCTGAACTTCATCACAAGACTGTCTTCGTAGTTTATATGAGGCCACACTGTTAAGTGCTTTCTCAGATTATTTCAACTGCTTAGATGCCTTGGCAACTTAAATATAGTGGTGGTACACTCCCTTTCAACTAGGGATGTCAACCGGGTCCCGTTTAATCTCGATTAATGTCCACTGGTGGTATGATAGTTCAAAAGAGTTTTTGTTTTTTGAGGAAAATGAACCAGGGAGCTAGCAAAAACTAACTAGATGGGACTGGCGGATGTCATTTATTTTCCACTTACATCCCTAGTTTCATCTTACCATTTTAATTTCTTTTCGGCTGATGCTGCTTCAAACCATTTAAATATAGCTTGCCATGCTCGGCAATAATTCGTATGTCGTTTACCATGTAAACTTACTGCCTGGATCATGCGATAACTATCTCTTACTTATGTCCAACGGAAACATTTCAGGATGCCATTCACACTAGGACACAATGTACAACCCCAGAATCTATTTGTGGAAGCAGTGCGCCATCCATGTTACCAGATGGTAGCAGTTCAGAGGCAACACCGCCGGAGAGCAGTATGAGCACAAATATTATAGTTCTTGAGGCTCTACTAGAGGCAGAAAGAGATGGTGTGGCTGCCATGAATGAGGTAATCTCGATCTTGAAGCTGGAAATTATGCAATTAGCTGCACGCATTATGCAAGCAACCCAAGAATTGGAGGAAGTAAGAATGTTGCATTTGAAGACGAAGGAGGTCCTCCTACTTCTGCTATCTAAAGCCCAGGGTAATCCCAGTTCTTCTTTAGATAGCAGTTGAAATTGTCATTAGATTATTGTACTTGCATGTTGTGTCATGTCTCTGAATGGATTATGTTGTAAGACCCCCTATGTTGTCCATGTGTTGTAATGGTCCGAATTTTTTAGGCGAGGTAATCCTCAGTACTTGTATGATTGACATAAGGTGAACTATTTTTCGTGTGAGCATATTGTATTGGATGAAATAAATATTTGACTCAAAGTGTATCCAACCTACTGAATTCGAAGACCACGACATTTCTAAATCATAATCATATATAAAGGTGGAATAAATCTTTGTTGTTGTTTTGAAGAAATAAATAACAAAACGTAGAATTATCTATGGATATTCGTAATCGAATAAAAATTGGATTTGGATTTAGTTGCCAGGGCCCAGGGCAAACGTGAATGCTAATTCTCCCAAGTTTTGAACGAAGTGGCTAAACACCCACTATCATTTGTGGGCTGCCCGAAGCAAGTGTTTGCGAGATGGAAATTACTGTCTACCCCTGACACTTGACATCCTTATCGATCGGATTTAAACTGCTGTCGATAGGGGTAGACTAGTAACTTCAATCAGACGTGACACGATGGCCTCTGAGCCCATTCAGACACGGTGGGCGCCATACGTGGGCGGCAAAACACATTTGATTCAAGCTCATCCAAAAGACATGTGTCTCTCCCTCCATTTCCCCATTCATCCATGGTGGGTGGCAAAACAAACTCTCCTCGTCCGAAATCGATGTAGGATAATATTTTAAATAGGGGCACATGTGTAACTTCCCTCAGATGTGACACCGCCACCCTACCTGTCAGCCCCGTTCATACACCATGGGCGGCAAAACACCCTCTCCTCGCCCAAAATCGTTACCGACAAATATTTGGGAGATGCGAGATTACCGTCCTATCCACAACCGACGTGATGTCCGAAATTTTAAATGGGGGATAAGTTCATAACTTTCCCACATTTCAGACAAGCGTGTCCCAAAGTTTGAGATCCCCCTCCCCCTCCATTTCCCCATTCATACACCGTCGGCGCCATGACAACCTCCCCACTGCAGCCAGCCTCCTCCATCCACCACCCCATCCTCCACCTTGCCGGAGCCGCTACCCCTACCCCGTCGTCCAGTGCAAGAGATGGACGTCTCTCATCCACGGCGCCAGACCAGGATCCTTTCATCGCGTCATCTCGCTTCATCGGCGCCGTCGTCCACTTTGCCGTTGCCACTCCTACGACCGCCTTGTCCACGGCAACAGGATTTATCCCCCAATCCGGCCATCTTCCATCTAAAGTCTTCTTCCCCGCCGCCGACAGCCATCCACCCGCAACACCCTCAACGTATCAGCAGGGGCCTACACGGCGTCGCAATAGAGGTGGTACTCTTCCATATGTGCTTAAGTTATTGATCTCACCCGAAAAATAGATCTTAAATTGTATACTGTACTTTTCTTGTCCGTACCAAATCGTAGTGGCTAGTTGAATGCAAACATTCGTTGCGGAGTAGCTTTGTCCGGTTTGCACCATAACATCCGCCATGTCACTGTCACTATACTCGTAAAGCTTATGTTTTCCCCCCTTTATATTCACTACAATCATCATAGGTGCTTCACTGCTTCGTGTCGTGCTAGCACTGCTCCTGAAGACCTCAACCCATCAAGCGAAACAACATGCCACTCATAATTCCAAAGCTTACGTGTTGAAGTACGAATCTGATATGATGCTCATATCTATTATATATAAAAGTACTTTACGGGCTAACCAGAAGAAAGGAATTGTGGTAGAAATTACCACAAAAATTAGAAACATCTTGCCATTTATTTAATATACTAAAAAATTACAGTCGTCCGTTCTAAGCAAATGAAAATTAATTACCCACCTTTGCCATTACATACTCTTGCCTAAAAAATCTCACGTCCATGCCCAAAAAATCTCACGTCCATGCCCCTTCACGTTCCTAATTGAATATCAAACAATTTCATCTTTTCCCTAAAAAAACTCATGTCCATATCCCTT
Source organism: Triticum aestivum (assembly GCF_018294505.1). Classification (NCBI taxonomy): domain Eukaryota; kingdom Viridiplantae; phylum Streptophyta; class Magnoliopsida; order Poales; family Poaceae; genus Triticum; species Triticum aestivum. The sequence continues at coordinate 487,829,843 of NC_057797.1, forward strand.
CATGTTCCTGCCTGAACAGGAATTAATCGTTTCCTAAAGAACACCTCACGTCCATATCATTTCCTGGCCGAAGACGCGTCGTCGCATTCGTTCCATCGAAAGAAGTCACCAAGATGTTCCGCCGATCCAGATCGCTCCGATGGTAGCCAGCCAAAGCAAGATCGCTCCGCCGATCCAGATCAAGCCAAGACGTTTCGTCGATCAAGATCGATCTGATGGTAGGCGGCCAAAGCTAGATCGCTTCCTCGATCAAGATCGATCCGATCGTAGCCAGCCAAAGCAAGATCGCGTACCTACGCCTACACATGTGCACGTGTACGTGATGCACCTATATAAATTCAATCAAGTAGTCGGCATGCTTGTACGTCTGGTGAATTGATCTAGCAGGTTTAAAAACTGACAACATATCAGCGTCATCAGCCATGGAGACATCCAGCATGCACACGGCCAACTGATGGAGCTAAGGCAACCTGTAGGTACATATGCCTGCATTGCTACAATGTTTCATCCCTACATTCTTCCTCCTTCTGGTCTTGAAGCAATGGATGCAAAGAAAATAAGGACGACAAGCAGATATGGCTAGAATCCTCTTAGGTCTTGAATTAATGGATGCAAAGAAAATAAGAACGACAAGCATATATGACTTGAAGGCACAGGCCGACCCCTCCAAGGTGGCTCACACAAGACAGGCAGCATGAGCAATAGCCAAAGCCAAAGCCAAGGTAGGTACTTGATCAATTCTCTCAGACCATCCAGGCCTACCCTATACATTGCATGCACGGCCGTTTGTTTTTGCTCTTCAAATCTTTTTTGTTACCATAATTGTTCTATTCATCAATTATTAACAAACACACATATAATTTGATGTTCGATGCCAAAATATATATAAGCATCATCAAATTGATTCTTTTGTCACACGCATCATACATGAAAGGAGAATATGCAATATTGTTTCCTAGCCATTAGTGTACGTGAACATCTCAGCCAATAGAATTGTACCTAAAGATGTTGATTATTGTGCCTTTATTAACCAAACTTTAAAATAGCTATTTTCCAGTCAACATTCACGATTTTCCCATAAGCATCTTCTAATCCCTTTGCACCTGCACAAATCTTAGTACTCAGAATAGATAATTTTTAGTATCTACTACATAGGAATAGTAATTTCACAGTCACCTGACAAATATCAAAATTATAATTGACCACTTTGGCTCAAGGTCTCCATGATGACATGGAGAAAACAAGTAGTGTTCGCTTGTGACACAATAAGCACTATTTTCTTGATCTTAAACATTGGTGATTGTCTCCTCCTTTCTATTATCTACGACCTAATCCTTACCTTTGGGTTCTCCCCTACTCTATTCATTAGTAAATGGCTAATGAATTTCAAATATCTTGACTGTCTACTTATGAACGACATTATATAGGCAGATAAACTTCTATAAAAACTGCATATATAATTAAAATGCATCTCACTTTGTGGTAACATGTGAACTGCTAGGAACCGACAGTGTTAAACCTTTTGGACTGAGGGTAAAGCATTCTGCATGTTGTTCTACCCGTCTCATTGTCAAAGTACACACCATGCACATATACAATTGAAGGGAAGAATAAATTAGGTCCTGCAACTGATAAACCATAGTCCACAGAACACCATCAAGCAACCTTGGCTAAACTCTGAAACTCCTCTCCTCCTAACGACATCTCCCTGAAAGACTTGACAAACAAGTCCTTTAGTTTTTCCTCTATAAATTCGAGAGAATTTCACTACAAATGAAGTTTTGGACCAGATCGGTTCTGAAAATTTGGAGAGGATCGAACTATTACCCTCTGTTATTCCAAGGCCTTCTACGGGGTGTAGAAACAATGGGCCTTATACGGGCCGTAGACACAATGGGCCTTCTACGGGCCGTATCATCAATGGGCCTTCTACGGGCCGTATCATCAATGGGCCTTATACGGGCCGTATGATGGTTGGCCAAACATGGGCCAATAACAGACCACATTATGGTCGTAAATGGGCTAGAGTTGAAATCGTCCATTCATGGGCCGACCATAACGGGCCATTGTTAATCGGCCGTATTTGATGACGCTATGAAAACAGCCCAACGTATTAACGGGCCGACTGTAACCACGTGCTGAATTTGGCCCACAAGCAGAAAATGACAGTAAAAGGCCAAAAGTAAATGAATGCTGGAAATGAGCCCAAGAATAAATGGGCCGTTAATGGGTATAAATTGATACACTGTTCATTACGGGCCAGTTTTACCACGGGCCGTTAATGGACCGAGGGTTACTAAGGGCCTCATATGGGCCAAAAGACATCATGGGACATACATGGGCCCGAAGTTAAAACGGCCTTGAATTATATTGGACGGCCCAGATGACGCTATTGGGCCAAATTCAGATAGGTCGTAAACGGGCCCTGGGTTAGCAGGCTGTAAATGGGCTATATGCAAACATGCCATTAACAGGCTTGCCGTGGGCCGGCCTGCCACTTTTTGACCAAGTCAAACGGGCCGGCCTTTTCATAGGAATGGGCCTCTGTTCGGCCGTGCCACGTGTCGACGTATCATAGGCGCCTTCAGTCCAATGAGTGGATGACATCTGTCCCAATGGTGATCTAACACGTGTTTCCTCCAGCCAATAATGATTTTACACATGGAGAATCCCCATTGGTCGGGGCTATTAGCGGGTTATCAGATCCAAAACCGGACCCGATAGCTTAACGGCGTTCCGTTACGGTGGATGCCACATGTCGGTCACCCTTGACGAAAGCACTTCCGTGACGCGCAATTTATCGTCTTGGAAGTGGACACTTCCTAGATGATAATTTTGGTAATGTCATGTAACACTTCTATGACAGCACATGTATGACTATCTTGATTCTGTCATAAAATTGTCATGGATGAACATGCACGACAGAAAACGTGACCTACTGTGACCAACACGTATCATCACGGAAGTGTATTTTTTTGTAGTGCATACATATGTTTGGCCCACATGAAAGCAATGGCGATTGTCCTCTGGCACTCACTCACGCGGTTATCGGCGGTATTGATGCTTTCCATCTATGAGCCCGCTTGGTCCATCATTTGATGACACCGAGAGAGGTTAATTTGACTTATGAGGGGATTATTTTTTGTTTGTATTATGGTATATAGGTCATGCTCTGAGATTACATAATATAGTTTGAGCGCATGCATGTGTAAGCACGAATCCCTCCCACCATATCGAAATGGGGGTGGGGTGGGGGGGGGATACAGCACACCACACATCATGAACTGATCTTGCTTTGTGTGGGGACTGTACAATTTTTGACGCAGACGCCACAACAATGTTGTGCATGGTATTCAAACATGTATGCATCAACTCCATATACATACATACATACATACATACATACATACATACATACAAGCAACCGAATTATTCTGCTAATATTAGCAGAATAACTATTCTCATAACACTTCCGCACTGCACGCTCAACAGAAGCACACTGCATCTTCTGTATGATGAGCACTGCAATGCTTCACGGGAGAACTGCTTCATTTTTTGGCAGTCCGCCCGCGAGTTCTATGTGGAATCGCGTGTTGCAGGATGATTTAAATTGTTTATGGATCACATTTGACCTTTATTCTTTGTAATTTACAGGAAAAGCGACTAAAATCTTTGCAAATCGAGCGATTTGGCGGACGAGTTTCTCTGTTCGTTCTTGTTCGTGTCGGATGCAACTTTTTCGTGCTCGGATGTTGTTTGTTAGTAGGAATTCTTCGATTGTGTTCATTTTAATTGGTCCGTTTACTCTACAATTTGTCTAATTTTTAGGAGCTACTTCTCAATTTGTTCGAAATCGATTGTCTGTGCGTGTGAGCTTCGTCCGCTCGTTTGTTCTTTTTGTTTTTCTGGATTTTGTGCACTGATGCATTTTGAATCTTGTAATTAGTTTCTCTTTTTGGTTTGAATTCACTGTATTGCGCCTCTAATGTTTGTATTTTTGGTGTGCCTTATTAAAGAATATCGCATGCTGTTCATCCCACTGGTCGTCGGTTTGATGTGTTGTTTTGTGGGTAATTTTTAAAATTTGAGTGGTTGCGCAATGTTTTGGCCAATTATCGAACTCCGAGTGGAATTGGCACCTCTGTTAGTCTCCTACATGTCTGGACCTGTACTGCTTTGATTTGATTGTTGCAGTTCTGGCATATGTTTGTAGTGTACTGCATTTTGTTAAGTAGTGGACTTCAATGTAACTGTATTATAGTGGGCATGACAGCTTATGAGATAATTCTTTTTCTCAAACTGCATTCTCTGTTTCAGATAACTGCATAGTATGCGCTTTCGTACTACATTAGCATAATAGTTATGCTACTATTTCTGCTATTTATGTCAATTCTTTTGAACTCCATACCATGAGAATTCTGTTGAACAGCATAGGTTAAGTACAAAGTTTGCGACCATTGGCATTGCATTGTTATTGTTCAGAGTACTGTATTTTGTTATATAAGGACCGTACTATGTGTATTAGAGAACTGCATTTTTGTCAGCAGCAACTGTCTAAAAAGGGTGATAAAATGATTAAGATGTGGCTGCATACTTCAAATAGGCACCGTTCAAGCCTTCTGATGGACATAATTTTAAAAGCATACAACATAAACAAAGCATTAGAATATGCCACAGATGGCTTGCTTTATCCTAGACAAACTACAACGCAAATATTGTAAACTTCAGGGAGTCTTCTTCTTTGTAGAAAAACACCATGGACACTTCTTCAGCCTCAAAGCCATTCTGGGAGTCGAAATCTTTCCAGCATGTAGTTATGTTGATGTAGTCTTCAGAGTCAATGTGGTAGTCAACTTGCATGTCTGCATACCCATTCTTGTGTTGTGTCTCCAAAGTAACCTTCCCTGAACTTAGAGCAAGAAACCATATTGTGGACGACAATTTTTGTATTTTGGAATGCATGGAAAAATATATTTTTAAGAAAACATAAAATTTTATAACTAAACTCCATACCAAATGTTGACTTAAATATGTACATATATATGACTTATTTTCAAGAAAGAAATTGCAATGCATGAACAAACTTATATACGGAATTGACCTCTAGTTTTAGTATAATATATATTATACTGTAACATGTTTGCACTGGAAGGTCATTTGCAGTGTACTTCACTAGCATGATAAGAGAACTGCAACACGGATCTATTGGACCTCTTTTTTGTTCGTGTGTTGGGGTTCTGATCTAACTAGTGTTCTATACCTGGTGTGGTACTGGAGAAAAGTAGGTAGAACTATCTAGTCTTAATAGATGACAAATTCGAACAACAACACATATCTTTTTGTATTTATTGATACTACTAAGAAAATTTATGGAAATATACATTTAGATGTGGAGTTGCAGCCTATTTTGTGTCAAAAATTGTGAGGCGAAAACCATACCCAACTTTCCTGCAGGTCCGCGGATGTGAGGTGATGAAGAAATGGTGCCCGAAACCCCCTGTTGGGTATCATCAGGCACCCGAGCTTGCTACGCCACTCGGTGTCAGTGAGCTCTAGACCATCTGCATACACGCATGTGTCCGCTGCCAGCACCATCCTTACCAAGCACCTGCACGAACAGTCCATGGCTGGTTCAGTGGAATTTTAAAGAACAGTTGGGGATGGGAGGAACCCTAGATCTACGATTTGAATAAAAAGAGGAATGGGGGGGAGGAGTCGTGTGAGTCCGTAGAACGAGTGGATATGTTTTATGCAACCAATTGAGCAAGGGAGGTAATAAATGTTTTGGTTGGTGTTAGGTGGTGGATTGATCCCGATTTAATCTACGCGAATGCATTTGAGAGGCAACAACACTTCTTACTTGAATCTAGCGAACTGCATTGTCGTATTACAATGAACTGTAGAATGCGTGGATTGTGTTTTTTTATTTTTCTATTTATTGTTTCTATTTTTATGGGGCCGCGGTATTTCGTGGTATGTGGGAATGTTTTTTCTATTTTCAGCGGCCTCTCTTTTGCGTGTTGGGTCTGTGTTAGGGGAGTGAAAATGCATTCGACCCAAGTAGGCCTGTCAGCACAGCTGGTTCCCGGTGCATTGTGTGTGCGTGGTAACGTTTAGTCCTACGTACCTCACCCGACATGTTTATAAGCCCTGGTGAGGCAGCGGTATCGAACGCCTCTAGTTACTTATTTGGGCGCTTATACATGGCGCTCGCTGCTCTATCCTATCTGACCTATGGGACCATGTGTGCCCGGCTCCATGCATTGATAACCCACAATTATAGGGGATCGCAACAGTTTTCGAGGGTAGAATATTCAACCCAAATTTATTCATTCGACACAAGGGGAGCCAAAGAATATTCTCAAGTATTAGCAGCTGAGTTGTCAATTCAACTACACCTGGAAACTTAGTATCTGCAGCAAAGTGTTTAGTAGCAAAGTAATATGATAGTGATGGTAACGCTAACAAAAGAGTAATGAAAGCAAAGTAATGTTTTTGGTATTTTGTAGTGATTGTAACAATAGCAACGGGAAAGTAAATAAGCGTAAACCAGTATATGGAAAGCTCGTAGGCATCGAATCAGTGATGGATAATTATGCCGGATGCGGTTCATCATGTAAGAGTCACAACATAGGGTGACACAGAACTAGCTCCAATTCGTTAATGTAATGTAGGCATGTATTCCGAATATAGTCATACGTGCTTATGGAAAAGAACTTGCATGACATCATTTGTCCTACCCTCCCATGGCAGCGGGGTCCTAATGGAAACTAAGGGATATTAAGGCCTCCTTTTAATAGAGAACCGGAACAAAGCATTAGCACATAGTGAATACATGAACTCCTCAAACTACGGTCATCACCGGTAAGTATCCCGATTATTGTCACTTCGGGGTTAACGGATCATATCACATAATAGGTGACTATAGACTTGCAAGATAGGATCAAGAACTCTCATATATTGATGAAAACATAATAGGTTCAGATCTGAAATCATGGCACTCAGGCCCTAGTGACAAGCATTAAGCATAGCAAAGTGGATACTAAGGATCAAACCCTAACAAAACTAACTCGATTACATGATAATTGTGAAACCCTAACAAAACTAACTCGATTACATGATAATTGTCATCCAACCCATCACCGTCCAGCAAGCCTACGATGGAATTACTCACGCACAACGGTGAGCATCATGAAATTGGTGATGGAGGATGGTTGATGATGACGGCGGCGACGAATCCCCCTCTCCGGAGCCCCGAACGGACTCGAGATCAGCCCTCCCGAGAGGTTTTAGGGCTTGGCGGCGGCTCCGTATCGTAAAACGCGATGATTTCTTCTCTCCTATTTTTTCTCCCCGAAAGCAGTTATATAGAGTTGTAGTTCGAGTCGGGAGGTCTCCAGGGGGCCCATGAGGTAGGGGGGTGCGCCCTAGGAGGGCGCCCCCACCCTCGTGGCAAGGGTGTGGCCCCCCTGGTCTTCATCTTTGGCGAGGATTTTTTATTATTTATTGTAAGATATTCCGTGGAGTTTCTGGTCATTCCGAGAACTTTTGTTTTATGCACATAAAACAACATCATGGCAATTCTGCTGAAAACAGCGTCAGTCTGGGTTAGTTCCATTCAAATCATACAAGTTAGAGTCCAAAACAAGGGCAAAAGTGCTTGGAAAAGTAGATACGACGAAGACGTACCAACTCCCCCAAGCTTAAACCCTTGCTTGTCCTCAAGCAATTCAGTTGACAAACTGAAAGAAATAAAGAAAAACTTTTACAAACTCTATTTGCTCTTGTTGTTGTAAATATGTCAAGCTAGCATTCAAGTTTTCAGCAAAGATTATAACTAACCACATTTGCAATAATTCTCAGGTCTCGTGATTACCCATATCAATAGCATAATCAACTAGCAAGCCATAATAATAAATCTCAGATGATAACACTTTTTCAAAACAATCATAATATGATATAACAAGATGGTATCTCGCTAGCCCTTTCCGAGACTGCAAAACATAAATGCAGAGCACCTTTAAAGATCAAGGACTGACTGTACATTGTAATTCATGGTAAAAGAGATCCAGTCATAGTCACACCCAATGTAAACTAACAATAATGAATGCAAATGATAGCGGTGCTCTCCAACTGGTGCTTTTAATAAGAGGGTGATGACTCAACATAAAATTAAATAGATAGGCCCTTCGCAGAGGGAAGCAGGGATTTGTAGAGGTGCCAAAGCTCGGGTTTGAAATAGAGGTGAATAATATTTTGAGCGGTACACTTTCATTGTCAATATAACAACCAAGAGATGGCGATATCTTCCATGCTACACACATTATAGGCGGTTCCCAAACAGAATGGTAAAGTTTATACCCCCCTCCACCAACAAACATCAATCCATGGCTTGCTCGAAACAACGAGTGCCTCCAACTAACAACAGTCCCAGGGGGAGTTTTGCTTTGCAATTATTTTGATTTAGTTTGCATAAAGCATGGGACTGGGCATCCCGGTGACTAGCCATTTTCTCGTGAGTGAGGAGCAGAGTCCACTCCTCTTGAGAATAACCCGCCTAGCGTGGAAGATACAGACAACCCTAGTTGATACATGAGCTATTTGAGCATACAAAACAGGATATTTGAAGGTTTAGAGTTTGGCACATACAAATTTACTTGGAACGGCAGGTAGATACCGCATATAGGAAGGTATAGTGGACCCATCTGGAATAACTTTGGGGTTTAAGGGATTGGATGCACAAGCAGTATTGCCGCTTAGTACAGGTGAAGGCTAGCAAAAGACTGGGAAGCGACCAACTAGAGAGCGACAACAGCCATGTACATGCATTGAAATTAATAAACATTGGATGCAAGCATGAGTCAGATATAATCCACCATGAACATAAATATCCTGAAGGCTATGTTGATTTGTTTCAACTACATGCGTGAACATGTGCCAAGTCAAGTCACTTAAATCATTCAGAGGAGGATACCACCCTATCATACCACATCATAACCATTTTAATAGCATGTTGGCACGCAAGGTAAACCATTATAACTCATAGCTAATCAAGCATGGCACAAGCAACTATGATCTCTAATTGTCATTGCGAACATGTTTATTCATAACAAGCTGAATCAAGAACGATGAACTCATCATATTTACAAAAACAAAAGAGGTCGAGTTCGTACCAGCTTTTCTTATCTCAGTCAGTCCATCATATATCATCATAATTGCCTTTCACTTGCACGACCGAACGATGTGAATAATAATAAGAGTGCATGTGCATTGGACTAAGCTGGAATCTGCGAGCATTCAATAAACAGGAGAAGACAAAGCAATATGGGCTCTTGGTTAAATCAACAATAAAGCATATAAGAGCCACTTCAACAATTTAATCATGGTCTTCTCCTACTCACCCCCAAAGAAAAGAAAAGAAATAAAACTATTTACACGGGAAAGCTCCCAACAAGCAAAAGAACAACAGGAAATATTTTTCGGTTTTCTTTTTAATTACTACTACAAGCATGGAAAGTAAATTAATTAAAAGCTACAACTTTTTTTTGGTTTTTCTTAAGGTTTATTAAACACACAAGAAGAAAGCATAAAAGGAAATAAACTAGCATGGATGATACAATGAAAAAGTATGAGCACCGACATCTAGCAATGAGTGTGTGTGAACATAAATATAATGTCGGTGAGAAATACGTACTCCCCCAAGCTTAGGCTTTTGGCCTAAGTTGGTTTATGGCCACGACTGGCCTGGCTGATATCCATAATAATAGTTGGGGTCGTAATGCGATGAGGAAGAAGAAGGCTCCGATTGCCACTAGCAGGCAATCATCTCCAGATCCCACTGATAGTTAGACTGTCATGAAGGATCAAATTGTGGTTCCGGTTCTGGCTCCTCGGCTGGTGCAGGGTTACGGTAGGCGTGGATAGCCGTCAACGGAACAAGGTACGTGCTGATCACATTGGTCATGGAGGAAAGCAGTGAGGCCTCCGTGGTGCGCGGAAAATTATACTTAGGCTTCGGTGCCTTTTCCTTCGAGCTTTGGCTTGATGAGCCCCTCAATAATCTCCTCATCATTTTTTGAAAAATTCTGAAATTTTTAGTAACTTCAAAATAAAAGTAAACCAAACTCAATAATATTGATAGCAACCACTCCTACAGGTGCCAAGGGCCTATATCATGCATCAAATCTACTTTTGACCATATAAATTTGACATGCAAGCTCAAGAACAGGGGCACCTAAGCAGAAAAAATTTGCAATGAATAAAGCACTAGAACAAAAACTAATTGGACCAATGGAGGAGTCACATACCAAAGAACAATCTCCCCAAGCAATTTTGTGAGAGGTGCTTTGAGCAAGGGGATCAAAAATGGCAGCAAAGAGGGCAGGAACTCGTGCTTGAGTTGGTTTTTCGTGTTTGTGGGAGGAAGAAGAAGAGGATGGGTGTAGGAATAAGTGGAGGAGGGCCACCATGGGCCCACGAGGCAGGGGGCGCGCCCTTCACCCTCATGGCAAGGTGGTTGGCCTCCCTGGTGTGTTCTTGGTTCCATAAATCCTCAAATATTCTAGAAAAAATCATATTTAATTTTCAGGGCATTTGGAGAACTTTTATTTTCGAGGTATTTTTATATTGCACGGATAATCAGATAACAGACAGAAAATTATTTATTTTTACTTTATTTCAACTAAATAACATAAAGTATATAGAGAGAGGGTACAGAAGGTTGTGCTTCTAGTTTCATCCATCTCATGCTCATCAAAAGGAATCCACTAACAAGGTTGATCAAGTCTTGTTAACAAACTCATTCTGATTAACATGAAACCGGAGAAATTTCGAATAACACTAGGTTACCTCAACAGGGATATGCACATCCCCAATAATAAGTATATCATATTTCTTCTTGACAGTAGGAAGAGGAAATTCAAAACCTACAAATACAATCCATGGAAATTTTCTGATAGAATTGATACTATGAACTTGAGGTTGTTTCCTCAGAAAGTGTACCGTATGCTCATTATCATTAACATGAAAAGTGACATTGCCTTTTTTGCAATCAATAACAGCCCATGCAGTATTGAGAAAAGGTCTTCCAAGAATAATAGACATACTATCGTCCTCGAGAATATCAAGAATAACAAAGTCCATTAAAATAGTAACGTTTGCAACCACAACAGGCACATCCTCACTAATACCGACAGGTATATCAGTTGATTTATCAGCCATTTGCAAAGATATTTCAGTAGGTGTCAACTTATTCAAATCAAGTCTACGATATAAAGAGAGAGGCATAACACTAACACTGACTCCAAGATCACATAATGCAGTTTTAACATAATTCCTTTTAATGGAGCATGGTATAGTGGGTACTCCTGGATCTCCAAGTTTCTTTGGTATTCCACCCTTAAAAGTATAATTAGCAAGCATGGTGGAAATTTCAGCTTCTGGTATCTTTCTTTTATTTGTAACAATATCTTTCATGTACTTAGCATAAGGATTCATTTTGAGCATATCAGTCAATCGCATACGCAAAAAGATAGGTCTAATCATTTCAGCAAAGCGCTCAAAATCCTCATCATCCTTTTTCTTGGATGGTTTAGGAGGAAAAGGCATGGGTTTCTGAACCCAAGGCTCTCTTTCTTTACCAGGTTTCCTAGCAACAAAATCTTTCTTATCATAACATTGATTCTTTGATTATGGGTTATCAAGATCAATGACAGGTTCAATTTCTACATCATTATCATTACTAGGTTGAGCATCATCATGAACATCATCATTAACATTTTCATTAGGTTCATGTTCATTGCCAGATTGTGTTTTAGCATCAGACATAGAGATATCATTTGGATTATCAGGTGGTTCAGCACTAGGTTCACTAGAAGTTTGCACAATTCTATCATTTTTCCTTTTCTTCTTTTTAGAAGAACTAGGTGCATCAATTTTATTTCTCTAGCAATCTTGCTCAATTCTCTTAGGGTGGCCTTCAGGATACAAAGGTTCCTGAATCATTCTACCAGTTCTAGTAGCCACTTTAACAGCATAATTATTTTTCTTACTATTCATCTCATTGAGCAATTCCTTCTGAGCTTTAAGTACTTGTTCTACTTGATTGGTAACCATGGAAGCATGTTTACTAATAAGTTTAAGTTCACCTTTGACATTAGCCATATAATCACCCAAGTATTTAATCATATCAGCATCTTGTTTTAATTGTCTACCAAAATAAGCATTGAAGTCTGCTTGCTTAAACATAAAATTATCAAACTCATCCAAGCATTGACTAGCAATTCTAGCAGGAGGGATTCAGCTTTACCATATCTATAGAGAGAATTTACCTTTACTACCTATGTCGGGTTATCGGGGTCTGGAGGTTCTTCAATAAATAAAGGATCAAGATCATATGTTTCTTCAATAGGCGGTAAATTAAGACCATGTATTTCTTCAATAGGAGGTAAATTCTTAACATCTTCAGCTTTAATACATTTTTCCTTCATAGATTTCTTTGCCTCTTGCATATCTTCGGGACTGAGAAATAGGACACCTCTCTTCTTTGGTGTTGGTTTAGGAATAGGATCATTAATTGGAGAAGGAGCTGGCATAGGAGCTGGCTCAGGAGGTGCCCAATTATTTTCATTTGTCAACATATTATTCAATAAGATTTCAGCTTCATCCGGTGTTCTTTCCCTGAAAAGAGAACCAACACAACTATCCAGGTAATCTCTAGAAGCATCGGTTAGTCCATTGTAAAAGATATCAAGTATTTCATTTTTCTTAAGAGGATGATCAGGCAAAGCATTAAGTAACTTGAGAAGCCTCCCCCAAGCTTGTGGGAGACTCTCTTCTTTAATTTGCACAAAGTTGTATATTTCCTTTAAAGCAGCTTGTTCCTTATGAGCAGGGAAATATTTAGCAGAGAAGTAGTAAATTATATCCTGGGGACTATGCACACAACCAGGATCAAGAGAATTAAACCATATCTTAGCATCGCCCTTTAATGAGAACGGAAATATTTTAAGGATATAAAAGTAGCGAGATCTCTCATCATTAGTGAACAGTGTGGCTATATCATTTAATTTAGTAAGGTGTGCCACAACAGTTTCAGATTCATAGCCATGCAAAGGATCAGATTCAACCAAAGTAATTATATCAGCATCAATAGAGAATTCATAATCCTTATCAGTAACATAGGTAGGTGAAGTAGCAAAAGCAGGGTTAGGTCTGATCCTAGCATTTAGAGATCGCTTATTCCATTTAGCTGATAACCTTTTGAGTTCATATCTATCTTTGCAAGCTAAAATAGCTAAAGAAGCTTCTTGATCAAATAAATAACCCTCAGGAATAACAAGTGATTCTTCATCATCACTTTCATCATCGTAATCAGATTCAATATTTTCAATTTGTCTATCCCTAGCAAGTCGTCCCTCGAGAAAATCACCAAGTGGCACAGTAGTATCAAGCATAGAAGTAGTTTCATCATAAGTATCATGTATAGCAGAAGTAGCATCATCAATAACATGCAACATATCAGAGCGAATAGCAGAAGCAGGTTTAGGTGTCGCAACCTTACTCATAACAGAACGTGAATCAAGTGCAGAGCTAGATGGCAGTTCCTTACCTCCCCTCGTAGTTTAGGGATAAATTGTTGTCTTAGCGTCTTTCAAATTCTTCATAGTGTCCAACAGATATAAATCCCAAGTGACTCAAAGAATAGAGCTATGCTCCCTGGCAACGGCGCCAGAAATTAGTCTTGATAACCCACAAGTATAGGGGATCGCAACAGTTTTCGAGGGTGGAGTACTCAACCCAAATTTGTTGATTCGACACAAGGGGAGCCAAAGAATATTCTCAAGTACTAGCAGCTGAGTTGTCAATTCAACCACCCCTGGAAACTTAGTATCTGCAGCAAAGTGTTTAGTAGCAAAGTAATATGATAGTGATGGTAACGGTAACAAAAGAGTAACAAAAGCAAAGTAATGTTTTTGGTATTTTGTAGTGATTGTAACAATAGCAACGGGAAATTAAATAAGCATAAACCAGTATATGGAAAGCTCGTAGGCATCGGATCAGTGATGGATAATTATGCCGGATGCGGTTCATCATGTAATAGTCATAACATAGGGTGACACATAAGTAGCTCCAATTTGTCAATGTAATGTAGGCATGTATTCTGAATATAGTCATACGTGCTTATGGAAAAGAACTTACATGACATCTTTTGGCCTACCCTCCCGTGGCAGTGGGATCCTAATGGAAACTAAGGGATATTAAGGCCTCCTTTTAATAGAGAACTAGAACAAAGCATTAGCACATAGTGAATACATGAACTCCTCAAACTACGGTCATCACCGATAAGTATCCCGATTATTGTCACTTCGGGGTTAACGGATCATAACACATAATAGGTGACTATAGACTTGCAAGATAGGATGATGATCTCTCGTATATTGATGAAAACATAATAGGTTCAGATCTGAAATCATGGCACTCGGGCCCTAGTGACAAGCATTAAGCATAGCAAAGTCATAGCAACATCAATTTCAGAACATAGTGGATACTAGGGATCAAACCCTAACAAAACTAACTCGATTACATGATAAATCTCATCCAACCCATCACCGTCCAGCAAGCCTAAGATGGAATTACTCACGCACGATGGTGAGCATCATGAAATTGGTGATGGAGGATGGTTGATGATGACGACGGCGATGAATCCCCCTCTCTGGAGCCCCGAATGGACTCCAGATCAGCCCTCCAGAGAGGTTTTAGTGCTCGGCGGTGGCTTCGTATCGTAAAACGCGATGATTTCTTCTCTCCTATTTTTTCTCCCTGACAGCAGTTATATAGAGTTGGAGTTGGAGTCGGGAGGTCTCTAGGGGGCCCACGAGGTAGGGGGCGCGCCCTAGGGGGGGCGCCCCCAACCCTCGTGGCAAGGGTGTGGGCTCCCTAGTCTTCATCTTTGGCAAGGATTTTTTATTATTTATTGTAAGATATTCCGTGGAGTTTCAGGCCATTCCGAGAACTTTTGTTTTCTGCACATAAAACAACATCATGGCAATTCTACTGAAAACAACGTCAGTCCGGGTTAGTTCCATTCAAATCATACAAGTTAGAGTCCAAAACAAGGGTAAAATTGTTTGGAAAAGTAGATACGACGGAGACGTATCATGCATCATGGCTGAGATCGGACTCTCCTAATGTGGGGCGCAAACTTACTATGAGATTGGCTGGGGCCTGGTTGCACCTGGGTGGTCATTTTTTTATATTTTTCCTCTTACGTATTTTTCTAATATATAGGCGTGCACTGCTTAGTAAATCATTTAGCAGTGCATTCATCAGGTTTGTGTACTGCATGTGCACACATTCCGTAGTACATATGTAGGTGCATTTTTGTGCACTGCATGCTAGTCGCATTTTTTAGTGTTTTCCCTCTTACATATTCTTTTCCTAACATACGGTGTGCACTTCTTTGTTGGGTCTGTGTGCACTGCATTCGTCAGAGTATTGTACTGCGGGTGTACACATTTTGCACTGCATGCATCCTCTTTGTGCACTACATCTTCTACCGTTTTGTGCACTGCTCTAATAACATACTTTATGTGCACTACATTATGTTCTAATATTGAACTCTAGATTTATAATTGAAATAAAGTCCTTCATAACATAATCAAAGTTCATCATTACAAGCCATTCTATATGACAAGCAAACTAAGTTCAGCAAAAGCAAACGATCACAAGAAAACTAACGACACATAAGCAAACAATAGAAAGCAAATTTGATGATAAATCTAAAATGAAGCGAGCAATGTTAGCTCTTGGCCGGCACCGTCTGCTTCTTCACAAGGTAGTGTCTCCCCAGCTGCTCCTGGCACGCTTCTTGGGGGGCTCTTCCTTCTCCAACTTTGCACGGTGACGGTGTCCTAGACTAGGGGGTACTCACCACGTCGTCTCCCGACCAGTGGGTCGGGCCGAGGACCCCCATGATGATTCACTAATGGGCCACTTCGGGTAGCCCATGCCGAATACAAGGAGGATTCCACAAGACTTGGCGCACAAGATAAGGACTCCTCTAAACCCTAGGCCTACGGTGCATATATAAACCGAGGCTACTCTAGTCAATAGACAATCTAATATTCATTAGAACAATCTCGTGGTAGATACATGTACTTTGTACTATCCCCCATATGAATACAATCAAAAGCAGTATGTAGGGTTTTATCTCCATCAAGAGGGTCCGAACCTGGGTAAAACCCGTGTCCGTGTTACCATCGCTCCAAGATGCCTCGCTTAGGACCCATACTACAAGATATGTCGGATTTCAGACCAACATTGGTGCTTTCATTGAGTGACTTCTGGTAGTCGCCACGGTGCGATGGGAATTCAGATCGCCTCCGACGCGATATACGTGTTAGAACCGAGCTTTATTTTCGATGTCGGCATCTTCGTCGCTGGATCGATTAGTCACCTTGGCTCGACTGAGGACTGCGCTCTATCTCAGATCATTATGTTCGTACAAGGGCCTTCATCATCCAGTCCGATCTCTATCAAGATCATGGAGGAATCATTGACGGAGTTCGGGGACACAACGTCAACATTGCCCTCGGGTGACCGGGCTGTTTTTCTGGATAGCAAACCTGTATCCGCTGCCACCGCCTCCTCGAGCGTCGCTTTGATGATTGGAATTGTGCGGAATTGAGTGTACAACAACCCTGTAAAATTTTATCGCATTCCGATGGAGGATATTCAGCGATTTATGATATACTTGAGGCCCGTCGAGTCTGGACGGGAATCTAGAAGAGTTTAGGGCGTGGTCTCTAGAGCCTAGCTCGGAGGTTATTTGGAAGATCCAACTGTTCATCTTCTGTGGAATTTCCATATCCACCACCTCTCAAAATTTCAGCTCGATCCGACCGTTAAACTCCGGGAACCTTCCGATTAGTGCGTCACTTTTCGGATATGTTTTCTGCACGAATACGAATCCGACCTGAGTTCATCTTGCTTCATGTACGGGATATTGGACAACTTTTCTGGAAGAATATCTTTCTAGGGTATTGTGTTTTGTTTCCGAGCACATGCTCATGAATTTCGCTCATTTTGGAGGTAATCTTCACTGTCGCGCCGGTGTAAAACCAGACCTTACTCCACGTCTGCTGACCTGCACTAGACAGATCGTCACTTCATCGAGCGGAGCCTAATCTTATCGGATCATCGGCTCGGCAAGCCGAACAAGAGTTCGGCATTGCGAAGGCTAAATTATCACCAACACCATCGCCCCACGGATTGCACGGGTCAGGTGTGCCGACATTGCTTCTCGGTCACTTCATCAATCCGGCATTGACCGCGTCACACATTATGACCAGCGTCGGCATGGCCGAGCCATAGCTTCTTCAAACTGATGTCTTCCACGCCGAACCGCTTCAACACCTCGGTTGGTATGGCGGCTGCAACGTAACCTTACCGACCTGCTCCGTCACCTCGGCTGGACTGGGGGCTTCGCAATCTCTTCATCAACCTACTCTGGAGACTTCAACGCCTCTAGCCGACCAACTTCGTCATGTTAGCTGGACCGGGGGCTTTGCCTCGCCGCGTCGATCGTACTAGATCACCACTTTGTCAAGTCGGGCTCCTCGCTCGGTCACCTCGAGCTTGAGGGCTGGGACCTCGGCCATGTCGAGGACTACATCTTCGTCCCGCCTCTAGCCCATACCGCGTCAACAACACCGTCAGGCAATGGGTGTGCGGATCGAGTCCCAACTTTGGGAGTAACCTTTCTTTAGATTGCTACAACTGATGGTGCTATTAATCCTAGTAATGTTCAATAGCATTGGTTTATTTTTCCCAAGGAAATATTGCTCTGGTTTTTGCCATCCTCTGTACACAGGTCTGTCAAATGGTGGCCGCATTAACGACTGTCGTATGATGGTTCGGTCAGTTTCTGTTCGTAGTTTGGCGAATGCCGCATTTGGAACTCGGACCGTCCTATGAATTCAGGCTTGGACACGCCTTCACCACATCACGCCAACGCCCTGCATTGACATTAACTTCGGCGCCAGGACGCATCTCTTTAAATAAATTATTTTGCATAAAGCAACTACACAAGGATTTTTTATATATTTATATTGTTATTTTTTGGACTGCACTATTTTATATGTGTAGGTAATCGACTTTGACCACGTCATGCGGTCACTTCAGCAAGCCGATGTTGTCATCCCAATCGGCATAAATCGGCTCGTGTGATCACCTTGTTGGTCGAATTGCCATACCGACATGTTCGGTTGCCTCGGGGACTTCGGCATCGCTGAGAGAGCTCTACCTCATCAAGTATTCGGCGCACGGGCCATATTTCTTTTATTACTCACTTTGCATAAATTATTGATTATGCTATAAATTTATTTATTTTTTCATTTATTATTACTATTATCTCCGGCTTGCACTATTTTCTGTGCACACATAAATGATTCGGGTTAGGCAGCGCTGTCACCTCGGTGTACCGACGTACCGCATCACCTTGGCTGGACCGGGGGCTTCGTCATCACTTCATTAACCCACGTCGGGGACTTCAGCGTCACACTGCCGGCCTGCTTCGTTACCTCGGTCGAGTGGGGATTCCACCTCGCCACATTGGCCGTGCTATTTCGCCACTTGGGAGTGATGAGCTCTTCGCTCCGCCACCTCAGGACCGGCTTGGGGGCTGGGACCTCGTCCCGCCATAATCTCAGGCCGCATCATCAATGCCAAACACATGAACCAGCTAAGTCGCTTTCATGCTCAAAGTTTTAAATTTTTAATTTGTGTTCGGTTCGACCATGCTCACATACGTTGTTTGTTAAAAACACTTCCTTTCCCATGTTAGCTAGGGGCTCTTCAATTTATATGAGCCGTTCTATAATAAGTGTTCTTCTTCTAAATCGTTGTAAAGTCTTTTTCTAGCACTCCTTTCTCGACTCGAGTGTGCCGTCAATCACTAGATGGCTTAGTTTCTCTCTAAACCCACTCGGGTTCGGTTCGCTAAACTGGCCTTGGAAACGCACTTCGCCTTCGGCATAGGGAGGTTGAAGCCGAAGGCTAACCCGCTTGAAGTCTTGAGATCGGATGTGTCATATTAATGCGTGACAGAAGGACAAAAATTTTAAGACCAATTTTTGGATTGACACCAAATGACTTGATTTAGTTCGGACGTCAAGCTTTTATAGAAGTTTTTTTGGTTGTTCAAGCTTATGACACTATTTAGATATTTATATGTTTTTCTTTCAGGAAGTGGGACATCTTCATGATCGAGGTGCCCTGCATTCTAGTTCAACTCGAGAGATCTTTTCTGACCCACAGCTCGGCATCGTTCCCGCCGAACTACACCTGGTGTTGACAAAATACATGCCACATCGGGACTAGTTCCCGAACAGTGCAATGCCAGATGCCTTTAAAGCATTTGGAATATTAACGGGGGCTGAGACTACAGCCAAAGCCACCAAATCCAAGATACTCCAAGGATTCCTCGGCAAAACATTCTCGGACATTGCTTTATATGCATCGGTTTCAAATTGTGTCTTCGGTCAATAGTTGGATTGCCTGGCTCTTGTGCTTGCCTCTTATGTTCCGCTTTGTTCAGCTAGGTGTGCAAAGGGAGAACCACTGCGATTGTGCTCCTAGCTCGAATGGTTAGGCGCCTCATTGGAGAAAGCCAAAAACTGACTATCGCAATAAGCTTAAACTGGTCAGCGATCCGATGACTGTGTTAAACTATAAGATCGATAGAGGTCACCCCATGTTAAATGACGGCCCGTTCATAACATTGGCCGAAGTGTTTATGACTTGACCTTGGTTGTAGCCGAGCACTAACAGGCCTCCCAACTTTAAGCTCCTATGACTAAGTGAAAGTTATAAAGCCCGCATATCTGATTGCCTTGTTTCCGCTAACACAGCCACCTCTGGGTACCGAGACGTCGGCTAAGGGTTGTCTTGTTACTCTGGAAAGACCCTGCATAGAATCTACAAAATGGGTAGAAGCCGGCGATGGGCCACTTTCAAATGATAAACGGTCACAACGGAGTCAAAATAGATATATATCATCAGCGTTTGTATTCATTATACAAGCGTCGCCTTCCATAATTATTGTTATAAAGCCATAAATATGCTTCAAATTTGACTTAAGATTTTGGCCAAGCTGGGTTGCCTGGCTACTGTGTTTACACCCTACGTTCCCAATTGTTCGGCTAGGGGGTAAAGGGAGCACCTTTGTGATTGTTACTTCCGGGTCATCCAGGTTAGTACCTCAAACTAGGTGAACCGAAAGCTGGCTATCTTAAAGAATATAATTGGTCGGCAACAAGGAAGTGAAAATTTTGGTTCATTAACACCATAGAGTTCGAGAACTTTCCTCGAACTAAATCCTCAATATTTTCCTCCCACATTGATCGGAGGTAAGGTTACATGATTATGATCAGCATGACAACCAAAAGAAAGGAACCGATAGCGGGATTATTTTCTTTGGAAGATGTTCCACATGTGTACCTTTGTTTATAAAACCGTATGGCCGGATTGCCTTGTTTTCCATAAATCTTTGCCCTTATAATGGCTTTATAAAGTAGGAAAACACTCCTCGGCTACTGGTCTAAGAGGTTGAAGCCGATTATAACATCCCAAAATTCTAAATTTTGGAATGTTATATTAATTAAGTGATAATGATTGCTTGGGTGATTTGTTGTGTGAAATTGAGTGAAATTGAGTGAAATTTGAAACTTTTTGAATGTTGAATGAGAGGGTATGAAATGACTTTCCCAAAGTTTCACTTTGCATTCAGATCTCCATGAAATCAAATTGTTTTCATCACAAAACCCTAGAGTAAAGATGATATGACTTCTTCCATTTAAATAAATGAAAAGGGTTTTGAAAAGATTTGAATTCCATTTGGAAATATTCCAAATTCGGAAACTTTATGCAACTCAATGAGTTTCATGAGAGAAGATAAAATGACTTCTTCAAATGCTAACAAAGAGAGTTGGAAGTTTCAAATAATCAATTTGAAAGTCCCTTTGAAGTTATTTTGAAACCCACTTTCAATTTGGAGTTATTTGGTTTTTATTCAAATTGTTTTTCTCCAAAAATAAAATAAATGGAAATAAGGGTAAAATGATTCCCTTCAAAGTAAAATTAGGAGAAAATAAATTTGAAATCATTTTGGTATTTAAAAAATGATTTTTATTGGGTTTTATTGCAATAGTAGCACTATTTGCTTTATTTATTTTTTTATGAAATTTATTTGCCATTGAAAATATGTTCATGTTTTAGAAAATCTTTTTTCTAAATTTTTTGATATATAATATGCCTATGTGAATTTTTCTGTTATTTTCAGTTTTCATATTTCTTATTCTGGAAAAATGTTTTAAAAAATCCTTTCTGCCGAACTGGGCTGCCCCAGCCAACCGGGCCAGGACAAGCCCACCCCCACGCGCCTCGCTCCGCGCTCCGCCCTGACCTCTGGTCAGAGACTGGCCGCCGCACGCCATCGTCACCGAGTCATCCCCGAACCGAACTCCCCGCCACATCGCCACCTCCTCCAAGCCACCACCGCCTCCTCCCGCATATAAAAGGGGGAACCCCCGCCCTCTCTTTCCTCCACATCTCGCAGCCGCCGCCGCCGAATCTCGCAGCCGCCGCCGCCACCACCGATGAACTCCGCAGCTGCCACCCTCGTTGCTGTTGACCCTCGTCAACACCATCACCGCAACTAGCGCGACGCACCGCACCTCCACAGCTCCTCCACCGTCGCCGCCGACCCGGAGCCGTTGCCCCGCTTGACGCCGCCGCCGCCTTCTCCGTCGCCGGTGACCCCAACTGCCGCGGTAAACCGCCAGGACACCTCGACCATCCGATCTCGATTCTACGGTTAGGATTAGATCGCGTTTTGTTTTTTTAAACTGTATTCGTTAAATAGTAAGCGTTCACTAGGTATGCCTCTGTAGCGAATGTTTTCACCTAATAAGTTTATGTAGTGGATGTTCGTCTGTTAGTTTTTCTGTCACATAGCCAGGGACCCAGATGCAATTAGATTATTTGACAGATTAGTCCCTAATTTTCAAACCCTCACGACTTTTAAACCGTTTGTCCAAATTCAACGAAACCAATGTCAAATTCTTTGTAATGATCTCAAGTATCCAAAGAACTTATTAAATTAACTTTTTGAAATTTTGAATTAGATCAGATTCAAATTTAAACTTATTAAATTAACTTTTTGAAATTTTGAATTACATCAGATCCAAAAAACTTAACTTGTTTTTGAAATTAACTTGAGTTGTATAATTCCTATGACCTTTGATCACCCCAGGAATATACATTATGCTCATATTGCTTAGCCATGCTCGTAGACGGGGATTGGTATGTGAGAACTCATGCAAGTTGTGAGAGTTATTAATTAAGGATTACTTAAGGTGGCAATTTTAATACACATCTGGGTGGAGTGGTTGCGGGCACCTAGAGAATCCAGTGTTGTCCTAGGAGATCCCGGCGTATCCGTGTGATCATCCTATGGAATGCCACCCAGGCTCAAAGGGATCATATAATTATTCATGCCTAGAAACTTCCGTGTGCAGCCACAAGCCATTATGGGCTCTAGCATAGTTGAGTAAGTTGTGGGACACCTTTCCATGATAGGCTAGCAGATGGAGAGGATTGTAGGTGTACCGACCTATCTATCGGTTAAGGGGACCTCTTCGGAAAGACTATGTCTCGATCATCCGGTTCTCAAACATCAAGCAGTGCAAGGAATTCAACCGACGAGATCAAGTCTTGTGGGGAAAAGTGCGCAAACCTATGCAGAGTGTACAAACTAATCACGATTAGCCGTGTCCCCAGTTATGGACAACTTTGATTATCTGGAAGTGAATTATTGGTTGATCTCATCACTCTATTTAATCAATGAATTGGGTTATTATTATTACTTGGTAATTTTTGGATTGAGTTGGAGGAACCTTCTCAATAATGGCATAAGCTTGGTAGAAAGAACAAAAATTTATTCCTTTGTTGTAGGAAAAAATTAGCTTTATGCAAAATTAAACTTAGAGCCTCCACCAGCCAAATATGCATATCTACTACCACTATAATAGGAAGAGAGGGGCAGATCCAAACAATCACATCCATCCATTGTCAAGATCTAATGGCCCTTAATTCTCCGGTGTTTAACACTACAAGCCACGCATTAAGCCGCTGACACTCCATCGACCGCTATTCGCTAACCCCCGCTCATATAAAAAAAATGATGCCTGCACGATCGCACGACCTCTCGCCCCATCCTCCTCCTCCCGCGTCGTTCGCCGCCTAGCTGTTCCTCCCGCAGCCTCGCCCTCTCCCCGTCCGGCGCCACCCCTTCCCCCGCCGGCCGGCCGGCGCCGCCGCTAGCTCCATGGGCACTGTTCATCTTCAACAACACAGCTCGTCACAGCAGGCAGGTTGCCTTACACAAGATCTCACAAGTCGCCGGATTAGAGGAGAGGAAAAAATTGGTATGTTGTCGCAGACCCGATGCATTGCGCCTTCGCTGCAAATCCTAAATTCTACTTTTGATCTAGAGCTGCTACGTACTGGACTTGCTCGGTGTCGCGCCCAACGAGGACGTCTACGTCTCCCTCCTCAGGGACTCCGCACACATTGTCGAGGTTGCCGCCGTGCACACCCACATCGTTGCCACAGGTGCTGCGCCTGCCCTCCCCCAGCCGCTAGACTAGCAGCCGTTGCTCGCCTATGCAAGGTGTTCGACGGAAAGTTCCCGTCAAGAACGACATCATGTGGGCGATTATGGTGTCTGCAACCCGCCAGTTCGCGCCCTCCGTATGCCTGGGTTTGTTGGATTTGAGGCACTTGGCTTGGATCTTCCGAGGAGCAACACATACAACTGCAAGCTAAGCAAGATGCTGATTAATTTTACCACGAAGACATTCGTCTGAACCTTCTGGCCGACTACATAAGCAAGCACTCACGCGGCTGGATGGATTCCAGGCCCACAGCTTGCCATGAACCTTGTACTTATTGGCTTGTCCTACCTTGCTTGGCTTGATTGATTCACTATTTTTTTCAATTTGGATGGAAAGGATAATGGAGTGTGTTGCATCTGGTGGTGTCGATATTGCAGAAATTGCTGCTCCAACAGGTAGCAAACCAATCGTTTGATATTTGAGGGACAAGAGTAAGTAGATGCTTTGAGGAAGCATTGGTGCTGGCAAATAAAAGGATGATTTTGGTAGATATATTTACACTGTTCAATTGGTTCGATGCCATCCATATGTGATTGACTGATCAAGAATGGAAATATTCCTTGTTATTAGAAATTTGTATGGTGGTGCTTCTTTAGGTTGTGCCTGAAGAATGTTCCAGTGCTAATACTCGGTATACTTTGTAATGGTGATTCCTAATTTGATCTTAACTTTCTAAGTATTAGCTACAATTTACTTCAGAAGTAATGAAGGTACGCAAAGGAAGAATTATTGGCTATGGATGATTTCTATGAGTGTATGAAATTATGAGTTGTGTAGGTTTCTTAAGCTACATGGGTTGTTCTAGCTTGTGATGGTTAAATTGTTTAGGCAATGGCAGTACTAGATTAGTTGTTCTAGCTTCTTTAAGTTGTAACCAATTGAAGGTTTTTTTGCAGGAGAATTAAAGGTAATTTGAAGATCCCGCACCCGAGTATATTCCATTTTTTATTAAACCGCAACAGAGTGTGTATAGGGCTCGCTTCTGTGCTCGCTTCTCTTACTATACTGTATCAGGCTGTTCATGTTTAAATTCTTCAGCGTTTTGTACACATGAAAGGTATTTCTGTAAATTAGTATTTCCAATTGGCATGGATAAGATGCATATATATGCATGTATCCTTCTCCAGAATTAACATCAATTTTTCATTAGTTTTATGAGATCATTCCCCTTTCTTTTGGATAACTTTCGCAGATTTTTAAGATAACTTTTTCTGTGAGCAGGCTGGACCTGATGCTCAAAGGACCTTAAGTTCTAACCAAAGATGACAATGTGGATAGTCACATTTCAAAGTGTTTTTTTCGCAGACACATGTAACCTTTGTCTCACTGTGTATCAAAAGAATGGTGAAAAGGTGAGAACCAGTATAACCTGGGGGTGGGGGATCATGCTTACATAGTTGGTCATGTTTCAAAATAATACTTGTGAATGTGTTTGTGTGTCATCATCTTTATAAATGGGTGTGATGGATGTTGTAGGTTCATTGGTGAGAACCAAGAGCTCATGCTAAAAAATGGCATCGTATTGCTTCATTTCTTCGCCCCAGCTAAACTGCTTGATCTTGAAAAGATAAGAGACAATTGATAAGAATACTCTTGATAGATGCATTTGTCAAATTCTAGCCAACAGATTTGAAAGCTTGTCTACCTATTTGTGAGTTTAAGTTCCAATCAATCTTCCTTTTCTTTTTGGATCCAAAGTAGAGGAGATCATGTGACGGGTTGCTGATTGTCCGAACACTCTTTCCTCTACAAGAGTGTAAATCTTGTTGATGGTTGTTTCCAACATGCAAGGACATGAGCACACACATTTTATATATCTATGTAAATCTTATGCTATGAAAGTTTTCAAGTGCAGACACGAAGCACCTTTCTGATTTAAGGAAATTGTTGTTGATTTTATTTAAACTAGATGAAACCTGACATGTTGTTATGGGAATGTTTTTTGGTACATTTTTTAAACTATTCAAATCATTACTTCATTTTGTGTAAATGGTGAAACCATGCACTTGAAATAATTAACTTGTTATTCCAGGAATATTTTGCAATACGCATCGTGTTTTCATTCATTCATTTGTGCAAATAGCACATATCGCACTATTTTAGAACTACAGATGAATAATATAATATAATGTGGGTTAGTGTTGACGTGCATTGCACGTGAAGCTTACTAGTAGAAATAGACATTTTTATTATTATTTATGGTGTGAAATTGCCAGTACATTCAATGTACTGACCTACATGGTTGCAACGTCTCATGTTGCAGGAATCATACGACAAGTAAGTGATACATTAGGGTTACGATGTCTACACTCAACATTGTCGTTGGTGTTATTGGGACTCCACAATTTTGATGTTATGTTCGCTATATGGATTGAGGTAATAGTATTTACGTTACACTATAAATGTGATTGAATGCTGTTATAAATCCTCAAGTACTATGTGTGTCAGAATACCGATCCAGGGATGACACTTAAGCATAGAGACTTGATCTAGTTGGCTCGGGTCGCTAGAAGATGGTATTAGAGCACATGTTGACTGTAGGACCTGACCCCTAGAAACTAGCAAGCCCATAGGAAAGGATTTCTCTAAAACTTTATTTTCAAAGGACATCCCTTAACTCTCATCTTTTCTAAGCTTTACCAAGTATTTCCTCTCACCTCAAATAGTTAGCCTATACCCCTTTCCCCTTTTGACCACGTGAAGATTCTATTCATGAGACCACTCCGAGAAGGCAAGATATCGGACAACTAAGACCGCTTCGGAATAAAGAGGATTTTACTGTGCATTAGGATAATTGAAAGTACAATGGTTGAAGACTCTGAAGACTGTGAGAATTTGAAGGCTCTGAAGAATTCCCAGAGTGAAGTGACTTGGAAGGCTCTGATAGGATCCACTTAAGTTATTCCCGTTCCCTTCTGAAACTTCTTTGTTGAACAACCCCTGGCTTCATATTTTGGATGAAGAGCTTTTCCATAAACCAAAGACAACACTGCAAAGACTTTCCCTATGGTCCAACCCTTATGGAACTTGTCACCCTATTGAAGCTGCCAATACCTGAGACCAAGATGTGTCAGAGGAAGACCGGAACATGGAGTGTCAAAACTCAAATTTTTGGTCATCAAGAAAACCCCAAGACAGGAGATATCAACTATGGAATGATAGCTCATGGCAGATACATGGGCATAAACACGGCTATTCATGATGTTATCCGTTGCTTGTGCTATCGTCATCGTGCTGAGTTAACCATGCATTTCTTTAGAAGGATTGGATGGTAGAAGGCTGATGGAGCACCTATTGCCTTGACGAATGAGCAAAAGATGAAGTTTTCACCTCAGCTGGTGTATCACCAGGATCTAGAGTATTACATCAAGAATTCTCGGATGGACCTTCTAGCAGCCTTATCTGACAAGGAAGCATTTCATGAAGAACTCAGGACTTAGAAGCTAAAACTAGCTAACCTAGAGGAGCAAAACCTTGAGATACCGAAGATCCATCAGGAACTGAAGGACAGTAGGACCATGTTTCACACCAAGGATGTTGAAAATCCAGAAGCTTCAAACACAACTCCAGGATATTCAAGTATGTCACAAGAGACTTCGCGTCAACAGAGATGATCTGGTAGAAGAACTTGGGAAGATCAAGCATGATAGGAAGAAACCCAGCGGAGACATGAACCAGGACATGAAGAAGCTAGTTTAGCTATAGCCCACCATGAGTGAATAAAGATAAACGTTTTTGTGATTTGAGTATCTGACCATACCAACTTACGTGGGTGGAACAACTATAGGATTGATTGAACTAAATGAATGTGTGGAGTTATTTCATATTTTACTTGTTGTGTCTTTTGTTGGCATGGGTACCTTTCCCCCTCCCTCTCCAATCTTATCCCGTCCTTACCCAAAACCCATGGACCCAATAGATGATGAATGGAGATGAGCTCATATTTTTTGGATCAATGACTCAATTGGAG
Source organism: Triticum aestivum (assembly GCF_018294505.1). Lineage (NCBI taxonomy): Eukaryota > Viridiplantae > Streptophyta > Magnoliopsida > Poales > Poaceae > Triticum > Triticum aestivum. Next base: position 487,857,548 of record NC_057797.1, read on the forward strand.
ACGGACCAATTGATTCAGAACATGGAATATCACATGAAGAATAATGCCATAGACGGAAAGGATAGGGTCCAACATGCTCTTCAATACTTTGCAAAAGGTGATGCTGCTTGGTGGAGGACGTACCAAGCCATCAGTGGATGGCAAGGAGCAACCACTTGGGAATAATTTAAGTTGACTCTGCTAAGGTCTCGTCTTGTGTCCCAGAAATTGAAGTCTTATGGAAATGATATGAAGAAACCTCGTGCATGCACACTTTGTGGAGAAACATGACACAACCATAAAGACACAAGGATGAATGCCCTCATTGTGAAGAAAGTCACCCAGCTGAAGAATGCCCAACCAAGAAGATTACTTGTTTCTTGTGTGATGGGACTACCCACTACCCTGCTTAGTGTCACATTTACCCCATAGTACAATGAACCATCCAGCAGAAGAAAGAAGCAATGAAAGGAGCCCTCGTGGAAATTTTAGAAGAACCTGTGATGAAGGAAGATGTCGAGGACACACACAAAGAAGATATAATTAAACCCTGCACCAAGTCATGTTATTCATGTGGAGAAGAAGGAGACATCTCCCAAAATTGTCTGAAGGAGGATCTAGTAGAATTCCCGAGAGTGGAAGTAGAGTATGACTCACAAGAGATAGAAGCCCTGATTGGTACGGAAAAGTCTAGGAAGAGAAATAGAAGGTATCCCCAGAATAACCCAATTTCTACAAATAAGGACCTGGGTCATATCACATGTTTCGAGTGTAAATATTCATGGCACTACTTCAGCGGTTGCCCAAAAAGGAAGCCGAGGACCCAAGGAGGCTATGTAATCACAAGGAAACCTCGATACTTGTCAGAAGTAATATGTTTCCGTTGTAATGAAGCAGGGCACTTTGCCAGAGATTGTCCCAAAGATAAGGAGGCTGGTGCTAAATAGTTGAGTTTGCAAAATATATATATATATATAGTAGTAGTAGTAGTAGTAGTAGTAGTAGTAGTAGTAGTAGTAGTAGTAGTAGTAGTAGTAGTAGTAGTAGTAGTAGTAGTAGTAGTGGGAACATTTCTTTTTATTATTGAGGTGCAGAGTTAAGGCATGTAATGGAAATGCAAGAGATTGTAATAAATTCATGAAATCAATTAAGTTCATGTGTCATGATTTCATACGTTGAATTTTATGAGTTGTTACTCTATGAATAAAGATTTTGACCATTTTCGAGGATATGAGAAATGTGGTCTATGGAAGAATTTTTGCATTTCAAGGGTGGTAGTACCCTGTGAGGACACTTGACCCCTGGAAAAGATAATGATATTCCATGGAGTGGACTTCGGACAAAATAAGTATGAGTTTTATCTCGATATGTGGATACCCCAAGAATATGAAGGGATGAAGTACTATTGCATATAAAGGAGATATAATGTTGGTAATATGGAGCAATTGTAACCCTAGGATGAGTTAAAGCTATAAATTTGATGAGGTGGGCCATAACCCACAGGCTCTATTGTTGGGGAATGCAGTATTTCAAAAAAATTCCTACGATCACACAAGATCTATCTAGGATATGCATAGCAACGAGAGGGGAGAGTGTGTCTACGTACCCTCGTAGACCGAAAGCGGAAGCGTTAAGCAACACGGTTGATATAGTCAAACGTCTTCACGATCCAACCGATCAAGTACCGAATGTACGACACCTCCATGATCTGCACACGTTCAGCTCAGTGACGTCCCTCGAACTCTTGATCCAGCTGAGGGCGAGGGAGAGTTTCGTCAACACGACGGCATGGTGACAGTGATGATGAAGTTACCGTCGCAAGGCTTCGCCTAAGCACTACAACAACATGACTGAGGTGTGTTTCTATGGAGGGGGCACCACACATGGCTAAGAGAATCTCTGGTGTGACTTTGGGGTGCCCCCCTCCCACGTATATAAAGCGGGGAGGGAGGACGAGGCCGGCCAAGGGGAGGAGGCGCGCCATGGGCACTACTAGGAAAAGGGCTATAGATGGAAATGACACTAATGGCGCACCAGACATGTGGTGCGCCATTAGTATATACTAATGGTGCACCATGTGTTGGTGCGCCATTAGTGTCCAAATACTAATGGCGCACCACATCTACGGTGCGCCATTAGTAACAAATTTTTCTTTAATTTTTTCAAAACTACTAATGGCGCACCGTGGGAGTGGTGCGCCATTACTAGTTAGTAATGGCGCACCGCTCCCACGGTGCGCCATTAGTAATTTTTCTTTAATTTTTTCAAAACTACTAATGGCGCACCGTGGGAGTGGTGCGCCATTACTGGCGCACCACTCCCACAGTGCGCCATTACTAGTTGAACTAGTAATGGTGCACCACTCCCACGGTGCGCCATTAGTAAAAATTTAGTAAAAAGAAAATTTAATTTTTTTCAAAACTACTAATGACGCACCGTGGGAGTGGTGCGCCATTACTAGTTGAACTAGTAATGGCGCACCACTCCCACGGTGCGCCATTAGTAAAAAAATAATTTTTTTCAAAACTACTAGTAAAAAAATGAAGAAAAATTTGAAAAAAATTTATTACTAATGGCGCACTTCTATGTGGTGCGCCATTACTAAGTCAGATAGTAATGGCGCACCTCTAGGCATACTAATGGCGCACTACTGGTGCGCCATTAGTATGTGGTATACTAATGGCACACCAGTGGTGCGCCATTAGTAAAAAATACTAGTGGCATGCTACTAATGGCGCACCAGTAGTGCGCCATTAGTAGGCAAAACTGGTGCGCCATTAGTAGGCCTTTTCCTAGTAGTGGTTGGGGGGGCAATCCTACTCCAAGTAGGATTCGGCCCCCCTTTCGTATTCCAACAAGGAGAAGGGGGGAGGTGAGGGAGGAGTGAAGGAAAGGGGGGCCCGCCCCTAGTCCAATTCGGTTTGGGCTAGGGGCGGTGGGCTCCCTGCCTTGGCCTGCCTCCTCTCTTCCACCAATAGGCCAAAGAGGCCCAATAACCCCCCGGGGGGGTTCCGGTAACTCCCAGGTACTCTGGAAAACACCCGATACACCTCGGAACTATTCCGATGTCCGAATATAGTCTTCCAATATATCAATCTTTATGTCTAGACCATTTCGAGACTCCTCGTCATGTCCGTGATCTCCTCCAGACTCCGAACTACCTTCGGTTCATCAAAACATATAAACTCATAGTACTGATCGTCATCGAACGTTAAGCGCGCGGACCCTACGGGTTCGAGAACTATGTAGCCATGACCGAGACTCATCTCCGGCCAATAATCAATAACGGAACCTCGATGCTCATATTGGCTCCCACATATTATACAAAGATGTTTATCGGTCAAACCGCATAACAACATACGTTGTTCCCTTTGTCATCGGTATGTTACATGCCCGAGATTCGATCGTCGGTATCATCATACCTAGTTCAATCTCGTCACCGGCAAGTCTCTTTACTCATTCCGTAATGCATCATCCCGCAACTAACTCAGTAGTCACATTGCTTGCAAGGCTTATAGTGATGTGCATTACCAAGAGGGCCCATAGTTACCTCTTCGACAATCAGAGTGTCAAATCCTAATCTCGATCTATGCCAACTCAACAAACACCATTGGAGACACTTGTAGAGCATCTTTATAATCACCCAGTTATGTTGTGATGTTTTATAGCTGATGACGACATCAATACCATTGTTACACCCACAGCCCCTGCTACTATACATACTCGACCAATTACTAGAGCTTGCGCACGCTAATTGAATTATCAGGTACATTCGTTTCTTGGTAACAATTCTAATGTTCATGAGAATATGATGCTGCCTAAATTGAATACATTTGTTTTGCTTATAAATGAAAGGCCTAGCTTGGACAAGAAAGATGAACCTTGGAGCAAGTTCAAGCATGCAGATGATGGCATGTGAAAGGAGAACATGAACGGAGTTACAAGTGATGATTCCGGGACTTTGAAGCCACAATAATGAGTGCATGAAGCCTTGGATGAAATATACAATATGCCACTTCATAAATTTCGTCCAGAGGCTATTATAGGTGTTGCATCACCTTATTTTTGGGCCAGGCCCATGTAATTTCGAAATACTTGATTATAGGTAGTTTTCGGAGTCCGTATGTGTGGGGAAACAAGAGTTAGGGTTGGTTTCAGACCCCTCCTCCAAGGGCCACGAAATTGCCCCTCTCTCCTCCATATATACAACCCTTAGGGCATCGTTTAGACTTTGGGTTTTGTTCAGATTAAAGTTCGCCATAGCTTCAACTTCGCGTACTTTGTTTGTGTTCAACGACCAGACAAAGGCGTCACATAACCCCACCTTGATCAATAAAGCTTTCCTCTTATATTCGCAATATCCCAATTGCAATCTTAGTTTCTTGCTTGTTTTTTGTTTTCCTGCAGGAAACAGACCTTCGTGGTCAGGTTGATCGTGCTCCCGCGTGGTCAATAACCTCTCGGAGTTTGTTTAGCGATTGCTAACGTGCGACTTCCTCGCACGTTCGTAGTCGGACCGTCAAAGTCGACTTCCTCCAAAACGATAGCCACCATCTCATCAAAAGACGGGACACCTTTGCCTCTATCAAGTGGTATCAGATTTCCGGTTGCTCGGTGAGATTTTATAGTTTTTTGTAGTTACATCGAGTCTGTTCTTCATACCTATAGTCCACTAAAAAGCCAAAAATAGGGTTAGTTCATCATATTCGAACCATTCTGAGCCTTTGCATAGTCTTTTCAGTATTTTGCTTTGTTGAATTTGCGGTTGCATCATCGTGTCTAGTTGCTAGTATTAGAGTCTAGTCTTTTAGAGTTTCGAGTTCTTGTCATAAGTTGTCACGCCACCGCCACACCATCATCATCGCCCCTGCCATCTACCACCTGTAGCGACCCGATCCGAACGGATCAAGTCTCTGTGCTTAAGTGTCATCCCTAGATCGGTATGCTGACACACACAGTACTCGAGGATTTATAACAGAGGTAAATCACATGTATAAAGTAACGTAAATACTATTACCTCAATCCAAATAGCGGAAGTAACAAGGTTGTGGATTCCCATCAACACCAATGGCAAAGTTGAGTGTAGAAATCGTAACCCTAACGTATCACTTACCCCCAAACCCAACAATATTCATTTAAAGTAACGTGATGAGATTCACATGATAATCCAGGTACTAGATACTCAAGAGGTCCATAACCGGGGACACGGCTAATCATGATTAGTTTGTACACTCTGCAGAGGTTTGTGCACTTTTCCCCACAAGACTCGATCGCCTCCGTTTGGTTTCTCGCACTACATGGTGTTTGAGAAGACGGATGACCGAGACATAGTCTTTCAGAAGCGCTAGCACCTTACGATGAATAGACCGTTACACCTACTTTCCCCTACATCTGCTAGTCTACCCTGTAAGAGTTCGCACGACATAATCAACTATGCCAGAGCCCATAATGGCTTGTGGCTGCACACGGAAGTTTCTAGTATGAATAATCTCATGATCCCTTTGAGCCTGGGTGGCGGTCCATAAAGAAAAACAGGTAATCTTGGTCTACCCAGGTGCCTAGACAGGCAATCCTGGAATACCCAGGTACCTCAATCCACCCAGATGTGTGTTTAAGTTGCCACCTTAAGTAAACCATTAATCAACAATCTCACATCTGTCATGAATACTCTCAAAACCCAATCCACGTCTACGAGCATAGCATGGCACTATAAGCATAACGTAATAGTAACTCCCAAGGTTTGAATGCAGGGCAATAGGTTCCTACCTCATCAACTACTTCCCAATACCCACATGTTAATGACATCCTAATCATGCAATGTTTGAGGATTGGAACTAATGCATAAAAACTGGGTATGAAAGGGGATATGACCAAAGTGTGAACTTGCCTGCGATGTTGATGAAGATGATTCGCACTCAAAATTCTTGATAGCTCTACTCGTCACACTTCGGTCAATCTATCGTAAGCAAGCAATAGTAACCACACATAAGCAATCACTCAAAAGACCAGAAAGATCGAAGAAGTTGATTCGGAAACATCAAAACCAAGCAAATAGCTCTTGCAACATAAAACAATTTCTAACAGTACCAAAATTATGTGAATTTGGCCTTATCAGAATGTTTAGGTCAAGAGCTTTGATTTGTAAAAGAATCAACTCAAACGGAGCTACAGAACTCAAGTTATGATCAAACGAAGTTTGAATACAAATCTGATCAAATTTTAAACTTTTCAAAAATATGTTTGACTTGGATTACGGGATAGAGGGAATCATAGCGAAGATGTGGGCGTTGGTTTCGTTGAATTTGGATAAACGGTGTAAAAGTTATGACCGTTTGAAGAACAGGGACTATTCGGTAAAAACTTTAATTACAAAGAGGTCCCTATCCTAAATAAAACAGGAAAAAGAAAAACTTAACTGACGAACGTCCCCTATAGAAACATAAGTGACAAATTTGTCCACTACAAAGGCCTAAACAGAAAACGTTCGCTATTGAGAGGATACCGATCGTTTTTTTAGAAGAAAAACCTAATCTAAAAAATGGAAAAACCGGGTGGTGGTTTTACCGGTTCGTGAAGGTTTCGAAGAAAGCCGGCGGGTTGGGCGGACCAGGGCGGCGGATCGGTTTTCGGCAACGGCGGCGGTCTCCGGCGATCTCTGGCGAAGTGATGCGGCAGCGGCGGTGGCACTGCAAGGCGGCGGAGCTTGCAGCGGCGGCGGCGGCGTCAGTGGCGCGGCAGCGGGTGGAGGTGCGGTGGCGGTGCGGCACTGGCGGCGGGGCTGCGGTGCGGCAGTGGCGGCGTGGCAGAGCAGCGCAGTCTGGCAGCGGCGGCGGCTCCGCGGGCGTGATGCGAGGCGAGGCGAGGAGAGAGCGGCGCGGCGGTGGTGGATCGCTATTTAAGGAGGGGCGGGAGCATCGGGAGGCGTGGAGGAGGGGTAAGTAGAGGCGGCGGTGGGAGTCCGGGCGGCATACGGCGTCGTCGAAGTCGGGCGGGAGCCGGACTCCTGGCGCGAGGTCGAGGACGGACCAGACAGGAGGGTCCCACCTGTCGGTGGCTGACGAGGCAGCGTGCGATCGGGGCTGCGAGCGGGCGAGTGAGCCGTAGGCGGTGCAGGGCACGGGCGCTCGGGCGCTGGGCTGGGCCGTGGCCTGGCGACTAGATGGGCCGGGCCAGCTCGGTGGAGGTTTTTTTTTTAAGATTTTTTTTCAAAGAAACAAAACAAATAAAAACAAAGAGAAATAAAAATATTATATAGGCATATAATATATCAAAATTTTCAGAAAAAGATTTCCAACAACATGGACATTTTTCTAGCATTAAATAGAATACACACAAATTCTAATAATTCAAAGAGTGCTACTGGTCTATTAAAATCCAACAAAAATCATTTTAATAATACCAAAATGATTTCAAATTAATTTTTCTCCAATTTTCTAATGTAGGGAATCATGTTACCCTATTTTCCATATTTTTTAGTTTTGGAGAAAAATAATTTGAATAAAACTCAAATAACTCCAAATTGAAAATAAATTCAAAATGGACTTTAAAATTGATCCTTTGAAACTCCCAACTCATATTTCATAAAATTTGAAGAAGTCATTTTATCTTCGCTCGTGAAAATCATTGAGTTGCATAAAGTTTCATAATTGGAAATATTCTCAAATGAAATTCAAATATTTTCAACACCCCTTGTCATTTAAATAAATGGAAGAAGTCATGTCATCTTCTCTCCAGGGTTTCATGGTGAAAAGAATTTGAATTCACGGAGATCAGAAAGTAATATGAAAGTTTGGGAAAGTCCTTTTATTCCCTCTCATTTAACTTTCAAAAAGTTTCGAATTCACTCACTTTCAGACAATCAATCAAACAATCAATAAAATCTATCTATTTAATATAACATTCCAAAATTTAGAATTTTGGGATGTTACAAACCTAAAATGAATCTCATTTAACCCTTAAAATGAATCTCGTCCTCGAGATTCAGAGAGGCTAGCAAGAAAAGGTTAGGGTTTGGGGGTCTCCTCAAAATTTCATCAATCGTCTTCGGGGTCTGGTGCTACCCCCCCTTAGAAGCATGGTTATGGTTCCATCAAAACTCATATACTCCATCCTTATTCTTGACATTGTCGGTCTTCTCAGATCCTCGAGAAAATTCCTTCTCTGAGCTCTTTCGGTAGTGGCATAACCTTTTCCTCAATTCTTCCGTCTTTTCATCTAGGTAAGGTTCTTCCGAGACTGGGTCTTCTTAGCTGACGGGTTTGGCGCCAATACTAAACAACTATCGATATCTCATGGTGGTCAACCATTTATGGTTTCTCCTGCAGGAAATGGGTCTGGGTTGATCCTCACCATATAACCTACGGTTGGCAAAAGCTGCCTTGTACAAGGGAAAAATACTTATATCATTCTAAGTTTAAACAGGGTTTTGATTGTCGTCTCTTTACTATAGGTAAGTCACTCAGATTTACCGTCCCATATAGCAAGGCAAATAATATGAGTAAGTCAGTATGGTGATCAATCCATCGCGCACCCAAATCATTACCTTGTATACGGTTTAGCGAATCTTGCATTCTAACTCTCGGTCATCCTCACAAGCATTGCAGAATTTGTCTTGTCGACAAACTGCGTTCGGATAAATCCATGGATTCTGCAAGCCAAACAATCATCTATCGTTCCTTCACCACTCTTAGGTTTTGCATTACTCCTATAAAATCGTCGGTGGGTAAGGTTGTACTCTCTTCCAGGGTTTTTCCTTCAACAAGAATGTGCTTGCTTCTTGGCAGGTCCTAGGGAATGTGGGTTATGGCCCATCTCATCACTTGTAGTCCTTGGACTTATCATCGGGCAACTGATCATTATTCCAACTTCCAACTTCCTAGTATTCTTAAATCCATCCAATTGTATTATCTTCCTTCCTTCTATTGGCACCAAACTAGGACATGATTACTCAGACTCATCATGGAATTTCCCTTGATCCATATTTCCAACATCATACCTCCTTTATATCCAATAGTAATTTATCTCTTCATCCTCGTGGGATATCCCACATACCGAGATAAAAACTTATACTTATGAAGTCCATATTCCACTTCATGGAACATCGTTATCCTTTCCAGGGTCAAGCGTCCTTACAGGGGAATACTGGCCATCTCTGCATGGCACTTCTTCAACTGGGAAACGTGAAACACATCATGAACTCCTGACAGTCCTTCGGGTGACTCCAACTTGTTGGCCACTTCTCCCATACGCTCCAAGAGTCGGTATGGTCCTACAAATATTGGGGCTAACTTTCCCTTAACTCCAATTCGTTTAACTCCTCGCAGAGGGGGCACATGAAGACATGCTCTGTCTCCAATTTCATAGACTACCTCCTTGCATTTTTAAGTCTACATAACTCTTCTGCCTGGACTGAGCTACCTTCAGTCTATCTCGAATCAACTTAACATTCTCTTCTGACTCCTTGATCACATTTGGTCCAAACAACTGACGATCTCCACTTCATCCCACATACTCTTGGGGCATCACACATATCGAGACAAAACTCGTATTCATTTGTCCGAAATCCACTCAGTGGAGTATCCTTATCTTTTCCAGGGGTCAAGGGTTCTTATAGGGTACTACCACCCTTAAAATGCACAAATCTTCCATAGACCGTATTTCTCATATCCTCAAAAATGGTCAAAATTCTTCTTCATAGGGTAACAACTCATAAAATCCATATCAGTACCAACGATGCTAATTTTATTCACTCTCAATTGATTACAATCTCTCGCTTTTCCATTACATGTCTCAATTCAACACCTCGATATAAAAGAAAATGCTCTCACTTCTACTACTCCATTTCTTTTGTTGCAAACTCAACTATCTAGCACAAGTTTCCTTCTCCTTGGGGCATTCTCTGGCAAAGTGCCCTGCTCCATTACAACTAAAACATTTTACTTCTGACAAGTATCGAGGTTTCCTTTTTGGGCAATTGTTGAGGTAGTGCCCTGACTCCTTACACCTGTAATTGGTGATATGACTCAGGTCCTTCCAGGAATCCAATCTGCTTCTCTTCCTGGACCTTTCCATGCCAATAATGGCTTCTATTTCTTGTGGGTCATATTCTACTTCCTCTGTCGGGAATTCTACTAGATCCCCATTCAAAAAAATTTGGGAGATGTGTCCTTCTTCTCCACATGAATAGCAAGACTTAGTGCAGGGTTTACTCGGGTATTCTTTAGGCGTGTCCTCCATCTCTTCCTTCGTCACAACTTCTTCTAAAATTTCCATGAGGGCTCCTTTCATTACTTCTTTCTTCTGCTGAATGGTTCATTGTACCATGGGGTAAATGTGACACTGATCAGGATAGTGGGTAGTCCCTTCACACAAGAAACAAGTAATCTGCCTAATTGGGCATTCTTCAACTGGGTGACTTCCTTCACAATTAGGGCATTCATCCTTATGTTCTTTATGGGTGTGTCCTATTTCTCCACAAATCTTGCATGCACAAGGTTTCTTCATATCCTTTCCATAAGGTTTCAACTTCTGGGACACAAGGTGAGATCTTTGCAGAGTCAACTTTAATTCTCTCCAAGTGGTTACTCCTTGCCATCCGTTCATGGTTTGGTATATCCTCCACCAAGTAGCATCATCTCTTTCAAAGCATTGAAGAGCATGCTGGGTCATATCCTTTCCGACTATAGGGTTATTCTCCATGTGATCTTCCATGTTCTGAATCCATCGATCTGTCTCCAATTGACTCATCGGTCCAGAAAATATAAGCTCATCTTCATTCATCCTCTTTTGGGTCCATGGGTTTGGGGTGAGATAAGAGAGATGGAGAGGGATACACATAATACAAACAAAAGTTTTGAAAAGACAGATTTTTTTTGTGGTTGTCGGGAAAAACATCAAACAAATGACAGCTCACAAACGTCACATCTAACGTAGGTATATAACAGGGGTTTGGTCTTCTAAGGGTCAATAAATCTTCAACGTCTCAAAACTCTTCAAGCCTTGTTCATGCCTCCAATGGCTTCGTCCGATCATGCTTGTCTTTCTCAAGTTCTTTTGCCAGATCAACTCTATTGACGTGAAGTCTCTCGTGACGTCCTTTAATATTCTGGAGTTGTGTTCCAAACTTCTGGGTTTCAACATCCTTGGCATGAGCCATGGTCCTACTGTCCTTCGGTTCCTGACAATCTCCGGTTTTCTTGAGGTTTTGCTCCTCCAGCTTGGCTATTCTCATCTTCAGGGTCCTGAGTTCCTCATGAAATACTTCCTTGTCAAAATACTGCTTCTTGTAGGTCCATCTTAAACTTCTTGATGTAATTCTCCAAATCCTGGTGATACACCAGCTAAAGTTAAAACTTCGTATTGTTGATGGGTGCTCCATCAGCCTTCTTCCATCAAATCCATTCTGAAGAAATGCACCCTTAACTCAGCATGGTGACCATAGCATCAACGGGCGATGACATCAAGGATAACCATGTTTCTGCTCTTTTCATTCCCATGAGCTATCATTCCATAGTTGATATCTCCTGCCTTAGGGTTTTCTTTGACAAAACTTTGAGTTCTCATGCTCCTTGTTTCAGTCTTTCTCCGATACACCTTGATCTCGGGTATTGACAACTTCCATAGTCTGCCAAGTTCCATAAGGGTAGCCTTCCTAGGTCATACAAATCTGGGTATTCTTCAGGGTCTTCAAATTCTCCTAGTCTTCGGAGTCTTCAATCGTTGTAGTTTCCATTATTATAATGTATGGTATAATCCTCTTCATTCCGAATGGTCTTAGTTATCCGATATCTTGTACTTCTTGGAGTGGTCTCATCAGTCGAATCTTCATGTGGTAAAAGGGGGGAAAGGGTATAGTCTCACTAAAGAGAATATTTGAATAAGCTCAGAAGAGAAGAGAGGTAAAGTTCCTTTTGAAAAGAAAGTTTTTAGAGAAAATCCTTTCTATGGGCTTGCAAAAATCTAGGGTCACGTCCTACAGTCAAAATGTGCTCTGATACCATCTTGTAGCGACCCGATCTGAATGGATCAAGTCTCTATGCTTAAGTGTCATCCCTGGATCGGTATGCTGACACACACAGTACTCGAGGATTTATAACAGAGGTAAATCACATGTATAAACTAACGTAAATACTATTACCTCAATCCAAATAGCGGAAGTAACAAGGTTGTGGATTCCCATCAACACCAACGGCAAAGTTGAGTGTAGAAATCGTAACCCCAACGTATCACTTACTCTTCATAAGATAATCCTGCAACATGAGATGTTGCAGCCACAAAGGGTCAGTACATTGAATGTACTGGCAAATTCACACCATAGAGAATGATGAATAAAGGCTATCACTACATGCATATTTGGCTGGTGGAAAAGCTCTATGGTTATAGTTTTGCGTAAAGCCAATTTTTCCCTACTGCAAAGGAATAAATTTTATTTAACTATCATGGTTGTTGCTAAACATTGAGAATGGTTGACAGCATTCTCAATCCCAATTAAATATCATCATTAAAACCCAACAATATTCATTTAAACTAACGTGATGAGATTCACATGATAACTGGGGACACAACTAATCATGATTAGTTTGTACACTCTGCAGAGGTTTGTGCACTTTTCCCCACAAGACTCGACCGCCTTCATTTGGTTTCTCGCACTACATGGTGTTTGAGAAGATGGATGACCGAGACATAGTCTTTCAGAAGCGCTAGCACCTTACGATGGATAGACCGTTACACCTACTTTCCCCTACATCTGCTAGTCTACCCTGTAAGAGTTCGCACGACATAATCAACTATGCCAGAGCCCATAATGGCTTGTGGCTGCACACGGAAGTTTCTAGTATGAATAATCTCATGATCCCTTTGAGCTTGGGTGGCGATCCATAAAGAAAAACAGGCAATCCTGGTCTACCTAGGTGCCTAGACAGGCAATCCTGGAATACCCAGGTACCTCAATCCACCCAGATGTGTGTTTAAGTTGCCACCTTAAGTAAACCATTAATCAACAATCTCACATCTGTCATGGTTACTCTCAAAACCCAATCCACGTCTACGAGCATAGCATGGCACTATAAGAATAACATAATAGTAACCCCCAAGGTTTGAATGCAGGGCAATAGGTTCCTACCTCATCAACTACTTCCCAATACCCACATGTTAATGACATCCTAATCATGCAATGTTTGAGGATTGGAACTAATGCATAAAAACTGGGTATGAAACGGGATATGATCAAAGTGTGAACTTGCCTGCAATGTTGATGAAGATGATTCGCACTCAAAACTCTTGATAGCTCTACTTGTCACACTCCGGTCAATCTATCGTAAGCAAGCAATAGTAACCACACATAAGCAATCACTCAAAAGACCAGAAAGATCGAAGAAGTCGATTCGGAAACATCAAAACCAAGCAAATAGCTCTTGCAACATAAAACAATTTCTAACAGTACCAAAATTATGTGAATTTGGCCTTATCAGAATGTTTAGGTCAAGAGCTTTGATTTGCAAAAGAATCAACTCAAACGGAGCTACGAAACTCAAGTTATGATCAAACGGAGTTTGAATTCAAATCTGATCTAATTCAAATTTTAAAATTTTCAAAAATATGTTTGACTTGGATTATGGGATAGAGGGAATCATAACGAAGATGTGGGCGTTGGTTTCGTTGAATTTGGACAAACGGTGTAAAAGTTATGACCGTTTGAAGAACAGGGACTATTTGGTAAAACTTTAATTACGAAGAGGTCCCTATCCTAAATAAAACAGGAAAAAGAAAAACTTAACCAACGAACGTCCTCTATAGAAACATAAGTGACGAATTCGTCCTCTATAGAAACAGAAAACGTTCGCTATTTAGAGGATAACGGTCGTTTTTTTAGAAGAAAAACCTAATCTAAAAAAACGGAAAAACCGGGTGGTGGTTTTACCGGTTCGTGACGGTTTCGAAGAAAGCCGGCAGGTCGGGCGGACCGGGGCGGCGGATCGGTTTTTGGCAACGACGGCGGTCTCCGGCGATCTCCGGTGAAGTGATGCGGCAGCGGCGGTGGCACTGCGAGGCGGCCGAGCTTGTAGCGGCGGCGGCGGCGTCAGTGGCATGGCAGCGGGCGGAGGTGCGGTGGAGCCACGAGGCAAGAGGCAGCGGGGCTGCGGTGCGGCAGTGGCGGCGTGGCGGTGCAGCGCGGTCTGGCAGCGGTGGCGGCTCCGCGGGCGAGATGTGAGGCGAGGCGAGGAGAGAGCGGCGCGGCGGCGGATTGCTATTTAAGGAGGGGCGGGAGCATCGGGAGGCGTGAAGGAGGGGCAAGTAGAGGCGGCGGCGGGAGTCCGCGTGGCATACGGCGTCGGCGAAGTCGGGTGGGAGCCAGACTCCTGGCGCGAGGTCGAGGACGGACCTGACAGGTGTGTCCCACCTGTCGGTGGCTGACAAGGCAGCGTGCGATCGGGGCTGCGAGCGGGCGAGCAAGCCGTAGGCGGTGCGGGGCGTAGGTGCTCGGGCGCTGGGCTGGGCTGGGCCGTGGCCTGGCGACTAGCTGGGCCGGGCCAGCTCAGTGGAGGTTTTTTTAAAAGATTTTTTTTCAGGCAAACAAAACAAATAAAAACAAACAGAAATAAAAATATTATATAGGCATATAATATATCAAAATTTTCAGAAAAGGATTTCCAACAACATGGACATTTTTCTAGCATTAAATAAAATACACACAAATTCTAATAATTCAAAGAGTGCTACTTGTCTATTAAAATCCAACAAAAATTAGTTTAAAAATACCAAAATGATTTCAAATTAATTTTTCTCCAATTTTCTAATGTAGGTAATCATGTTACCCTATTTTCCATACTTGTTTTAGTTTTGGAGAAAAATAATTTGAATAAAACTCAAATAACTCCAAATTGAAAATAAATTCAAAAAGGACTTTAAAATTGATCCTTTGAAACTCCCAACTCATATTTCATATAATTTGAAGAAGTCATTTTATCTTCGCTCATGAAAACCATTGAGTTGCATAAAGTTTCAGAATTGGAAATATTCTCAAATGAAATTCAAATATTTTCAACACCCCTTGTCATTTAAATAAATGGAAGAAGTCATGTCATCTTCTCTCCAGGGTTTCGTGGTGAAAAGAATTTGAATTCACGGAGATCAGAAAGCAATATGAAAGTTTAGGAAAGTCCTTTTATTCCCTCTCATTTAACTTTCAAAAAGTTTCGAATTCACTCACTTTCATACAATCAATCAAACAATCAATCAAATCTATCTATTTAATATAACATTCCAAAATTTAGAATTTTTGGATGTTACACCACCACCGCTTATCCGCCACCGATCCATCTCCATATACCATCACCAATTCATATCCATATACCACCACCAATCTGTATCCATATACCACCACCGCTGCCATATCCTACCACCATATATCCACCACCAATCCGAGTTCCTTTCATGTCATGTTTGTTTTAGAGATCCTCCACTTTCCGGTTCGTGTTTCCTTGCCTGAGTAGGTTTCGGAAAAAAAGAAAAAAAAGTCTAGACCCCGGGGCAGTTTTTAGGGCAAAATTTTCGCAAGCAAAAATATTTTTTCACTATCCTATTTTTAGGCTTTTCTGAGTCTTTTGAGCCACGTGCCATCATAGTGATTTTTTGTCGCACTTTCTCATCGTCGCTGCCCTGATTTCCGAAAAAGTCAAAAAAAAACATGCTCATCCTGTCAGTTTGACCTAGGAAGAGTTTTGAGACAGTTGCCATTATAGTGATTTTTCGCAAAAAAAAAGAAGCGCAAAAAATAGGAGCACCAAAAAAATAGGGCGATTTTTTCCAGTGTGCTTTTCCTTTGTTTACGTGCATCGCCGTGAATTTGTTAGTGTTCTAGGCTCGTGTCTCTAGCACGGTCTAGCCTAGGACCAGCACAGTACTGTCGTTGTGCGTTTATTCAACTTTTCATCTCTGAATTAATTATTGCTTATCTTTTTGCTACCATATTATAAGCCCTCCTAGCTCCACATAAATCTACCTCTTGCATTTGACTCTCCCTAGTAATCGCTCTATCCAAGCTTTGAGAGTTTTGACTACATCGGTTGCCAATCACCGCCTGCTGCTGGGTAAGAAGCGGTAACAATTTGAGATTTGCTTGACAGATTTGTGACACCCACCACCACCACTTGTTAGTAGTATGTAAGATCATATCCTTGTGTGTTTCTATTGCTGCTAACCATGGCAGGATCACAAGCCGACGAGATTGACTAGGAGAACTTGACGAACAAGGAGCTTCATGATAAGTTTCATCAAATGATGAGTGGACAGGTGCAAGATGTGCTGAACAGATTTGAAGAGGCCATGGAGAAGATAGATGGCATGGAGAAGATGTTCGAAACAAACCTCGATAACAAGTTACTGAATTGCTTTCGCGTTTTCCACCACCACCGCCGGCTGCACCTGTCGCACCTCTACAACAACAACAACAACAACAACAACATCGCCTTCCAAATCAATTGGGACGAGCACTGCGCATTCCCATTGTCCCTGGGCAAAATTCTGGTGCCATTGTTGATGCTTCTATAGCTCCTGCTGCTACTACAGAGGTGGAGGACCATTACGAGGATGAGGTTGATCAAAATCAGAAGTACGTGCAACTACCAGCACCACCACCACCAGGTCGTCCTCAGATATATCATGGCAACGGTAGGGCTGCACCACCACCCGAGGTACGAGATCATGGCCTTTTTCCTAAACTGAAAATGAATATTCCACCATTTGAGGGTAGATATGTTCCTGATATATATCTTACTTCGGAGTTAGAAACTGAACAACATTTTACATGTTTACAATATCCTGAGGAGAGACGTGTTCCTATAGCTGATTGTGCTTTGACTAGTTTTGCATGTGTTTGGTGGTCTGAACATGGTAGATTATATCCTATTCCAGCTACTTGGGCTGCTTTGAAAACTGCTATGCGTACTCGTTGGGCTCCACCATATTATCAACGTGAATTACTTCAAAAATTGCAGCGCTTAAGACAAGGAAAAAATTCTGTAGAAGAATATTATCAGGAATTACAAACTGGCATGATTAGATGTGGTATTGTTAAGGAGAATGAGGCTATGCTTGCACGTTTTATGGGTGGATTAAATAGAGAGATTCTGACCATTCTAGAGTATAAGGAGTATAATAATATCACCTGTTTATTCCATCTTGCTTGCAAAGCTGAACGTGAGGTGCAGGACCGACAAACATGGGCGCGGATTAACTTTTCTGCAGGTCGACCTTCATCATGGACACCGCGTGCATCCTCTACTTCCACACATTCTACTGCACCGACACCTCCATCAGCTGTTACCTCCAAACGTGATACAAGGAAGCAGGCACAACCACCATTATCTGCCAAGAGCACACCTATCGGGCCTGCACAGAGTTCTTCTTCTTCCATGGCATCAACAGGGCACACAACTGATATTATTTGTTGTCATTGTAAGGGAAGAGGACATTTGGCGAGAGAATGCAAATATCAGCATGTGATGATTGCTACTGAGGATGGTGGGTATGAGTCCGCTAGTGACTATGATGAGGATACTTTGGCTTTTATTACACGTGAAGAATACAATGGAGATGATTCTGATCATGAGACGCAATAGATGGCTCCTGCAGATGTTGAAAGGTATGAATGTTTAGTTGCTCAATGTGTTTTGAGTGTGCAAGTCACACAAGCTGAGAAAAATCAGAGGCATAATTTGTTCCATACAAAGGGAGTTGTGAAGGAACATTCTGTTCGCATCATCATAGATGGACGGAGCTGCAACAACGTGGCAAGGATGGAGATGGTGGAGAATATATCGCTCACCACAAGACCACATCCACATCCTTACTATATCCAATGGTTCAACAACAGCGACAAGGTTAAGGTAACACGTACTGTTCGTGTGCATTTTACTATCTCTACATATACTGATTATGTTGATTGTGATGTGGTACCCATGCAAGCATGTTCCTTATTACTTGGTAGACCATGGCAATTTGATAAAAATTATGTACACCATGGTAGAAATAATTAGTATACTCTTGTTCATAGGATAGCCATATTACTTTGCTTCATATGACTCCTGTTTCCATTTTGAAAGATGATATTAATAGAGCTAATAAAGCAAAACATGAGAAAAATAAGAGTGAACATCAGATTGTGGCAAAAGAATTTGAGCAACAAATGAAACCTAATAATAAACCATCTAGTGTTGCTTCTGAAATTAAATTGAAAAGTGCATGTTTACTTGCCACAAAATCTGATATTGATGAGCTAGATTTCAACAATTCTGTTTGCTATGCTTTTGTGTGCAAAGAGGCATTATTTTCATTCGAGGACGTGCCTTCCTCTTTGCCCCCTGTTGTCACTCACATTTTGTAGGAGTTTGCTGACGTCTTTCCACAACGTGCCACCCGGATTACCACCTATTCAAGGGATTGAGCATCAAATTGACTTAATTCCCGATGCATTGCTACCCAACCTTGCACCATACCGTACCAATCCAGAGGAGACGAAGGAGATTATGCGTCAAGTACATGAGCTACTCGACAAAGGTTATATACATGAATCTCTTAGTCCTTGTGTTGTTCCTATTATACTAGTTCCTAAAAAGGATGTTACGTCGTGTATGTGTGTTGATTGTAGAGGCATTAATAATATTACTATTCGTTATCGTCATCCTATTCCTAGGCTAGATGATATCCTTGATGAATTGAGTGTCTCTACAATATTCTCCAAAGTTGATTTGCGTAGTGGGTACCATCAAATTCGTATGAAATTGGGATATGAATGGAAAACACCATTTAAAACTAGGTTTGGATTATATGAGTGGTTAGTCATGCCTTTTGGGTTAACTAATGCACCTAGTACTTTCATGAGACTAATGAACGAAGTTTTACGTGCTTTCATTGGATGATTTGTGGTAGTCTATTTTGATGATATACTGATTTATAACAAATCTTTGCCAGAACATTTGGAACATTTACGCGCTGTTTTTATTGCTCTACGGGATGCACGTTTGTTTGGTAACCTTGGGAAGTGCACCTTTTGCATCGACCGAGTATCTTTTCTTGGCTATGTTGTTACTCCATAGGGAATTGAAGTTGATAAAGCCAAGATTGAAGCTATTGAGAGTTGGCCGCAACCCAAAACGGTCACACAAGTGAGGAGTTTTCTTGGCCTCGCTGGATTCTATAGGCATTTTGTGAGAGATTTCAGCACCATTGCTACACCTCTCAATGAGCTTACAAAGAAGGATGTGCCTTTTGTTTGGGGTACCTCATAGGAAGAAGCCTTCACGGTATTGAAAGATAAGTTGACACATGCTCCTTTACTCCAACTTCCTGATTTTAATAAGACTTTTGAGCTTGAATGTGATGCTAGTGGAATTGGATTAGAAGGTGTGTTATTACAAGATGGCAAACCTGTTGCATACTTTTCTGAAAAATTGAGTGGGCCTAGTCTGAATTATTCTACTTATGATAAATAATTATGTGCTCTTGTTCGGACATTAGAGACATGTCAACATTATTTATGGCCCAAAGAATTTGTTATACATTCTGATCATGAATCTTTGAAACATATTAAAAGTCAAGCTAAACTGAATTGTAGACATGCTAAATGGGTTGAATTCATTGAGACTTTCCCTTATGTTATTAAACACAAGAAGGGTAAATAAAATGTTATTGCTGATGCGTTGTCTCGTCGCTATACTATGCTTTCACAACTTAACTTCCAAATATTTGGTTTGGAGACCATCAAAGATCAATATGTGCATGATGTTGATTTTAAAGATGTAATATAGAATTGTAAAGAAGGAAGAACGTGGAACAAGTTCGTCGTTAATGATGGATTTGTGTTTCGTGCTAACAAGCTATGCATTCCAGCTAGCTCGGTTCGTCTTTTGTTGTTGCAGGAGGCGCATGGAGGAGGACTAATGGGACACTTTGGCGTGAAGAAGACTGAGGACGTACTTGCTACACATTTCTTTTGGCCAAAGATGAGACGGGATGTTGAGCGTTTTGTTGCTCGCTGCACTACATGTCAAAAAGCTAAGTCAAGACTCAATCCTCATGATTTATATATGCCTTTGCCTATACCTAGTGTTCCATGGAAGGATATATTTATGGACTTTGTTTTAGGTTTACCTCGAACAAAGAAGGGGAGGGATAGCATATTTGTTGTCGTGGATAGGTTCTCGAAAATGGCACACTTTATACCATGTCATAAAAGCGATGATGTTGTTAATGTTGATGATTTGTTCTTTCGTGAAATTATTCGCTTGCATGGTGTGCCAAATACTATTGTTTGAGATCATGATACTAAATTTCTTAGACACTTTTGGAGATGTTTATGGGCTAAGTTGGGGACTAAACTTCTCTTTAGAACTACTTGTCACCCCCAAACTGATGGACAAACTGAAGTAGTCAATAGAACATTGTCTACTATGCTTAGGGCTGTTTTGAAGAATAATAAGAAAATGTGGGAAGAATGCTTGCCTTATATTGAATTTGCTTATAATCGTCCATTGCATTCTACTACTAAGATGTGCCCTTTTGAAATTGTGTATGGTTTCCTACCTCGTGCACCTACTGATTTGTTTCCTCTTCCATCTTCGAAGAAGGTTAATTTTGATGCTAAAGAACGTGCTAAATTGATTTTAAAAATGCATGAGTTAACTAAGGAAAACATTGAGCGTATGAATGCTAAATATAAACTTGCTAGAGATAAGGGTAGAAAATAGGTTGTGTTTGCACCTGGAGATCTTGTTTGGTTACATTTGCGTAAAGATAGATTTCCTAATTTTTGCAAATCAAAGCTAATGCCACGGGCCGATGGTCCTTTTAAGGAGTTAGAGAAAATAAATGATAATGCATATAAACTTGAGCTTCCTACAGATTTTGGGGTTAGTCCCACTTTTAACATTGCAGATTTGAAGCCTTATTTGGGTGAGAAAGATGAGCTTTCGTCGAGGATGACTTCATTTCAAGAAGGGGAGGATAATGAGGACATCAATACCATTGTTACACCCAAAGCCCCTGGTGCTATACATAGTGGACCAATTACAAGAGCTCGCGCACGCCAATTGAATTATTAGGTACTTTCGTTTCTTGGTAACGATTCTAATGTTCTTGAGAATATGATGCTGTCTAAATTGGATACATTTGTTTTGCTTATAAATCAAGGGCCTAGCTTGGACAAGAAAGATGAACCTTGGAGCAAGTTCAAGCATGGAGATGATGGCATGCGCAAGGGGAACAAGAACAGAGTTACAAGTGATGATTCCAGGACTTTGAAGCCACCATAATGAGTGCATGAAGCCTTGGACAAAATATACAAGATGCCACTTCATAAATTTCATCCAGAGGCTATTTTAGGTGCTGCATCACCTTATTTTTGGGCCAGTCCCATGTAATTTTGAAATACTTGATTATAGGCAGTTTTCAGAGTCCGTATGTGTGGGGAAACAAGAGTTAGGGTTGGTTTCAGACCCCTCTTCCAAGGGCCGCGAAATTCCCCCACTACAAGAAATATGTTAACTAGTGACCTTCTGTTAGTGACCCTGGAAGAATTGGTCATAGATCTATGACCATTTAAGACCAATTCGTCAAAAGCTGTTCGGGGGGCTCCAAACCCTAAACTATAACGACCATTTTGGTCAGGAAGGTCATAATTTCCTTACACGAAATGGTCATAAAGCAGATAGCACTGGTCTGCTACCTTATTTCTAGCTGATCATGACCAATATAGATGGTCATAACCTTGTAAATTGTGGTGGGTTGCCATGACTAGGCACCACCTCATCAGTTTTGCCTATGTGTCATGTCCATGTGGCAGTTTTTGCCCTAGGTTGTGAAGCAACCTATATTTCTGTCATTCCCAAAATTCCCAAAAAAATCTCATAAATTCTTTGGGTCATATCTTCATCAAATATGTAAAAATCCTTCCTTGCCTATTTCAAAACTAATTCAACAATATTCATTTTCCTATTCTGTTCACAACAGCACTTTATGAAGGAAGTGCTATTTATATATTCTTGATTGCCCTCGGAATTTTGGGCACTCTTTCCTATCCAAATCATTACCGCATGAAAAAATTCAGCTCTATTTGCCTAGCAAATCTTCCTTGGCAAATTTCCAAAGTTTTTGTCCACCTAGAAGCATTGTCAAGGAAATAGCTTTTTTATATCTCGAAATGACATGAAATTTATACAGTTCCTTCATATGCCCAAATTATCACCCCCCTCCAAATTGCAGCTCAGTCAAATAATCTATGTGAGCCCAGGTTCAATTTATATTTTATGGCCAAATTGGCACGTTGCAAAGCAAGTGTTATATAGACCCCTCCTATTACCCTCAAACTTTTCGGGCACTCTTCCATACCCAAATCATTGCCACATGATAATATTCAGCTCAATTTTCCTAGTAAATCTTTCTCAGGAAATTTCCAAAGTTTCTACCTCAAGAGAAGCTTTGTGAAGTAAGTACTAGCTAGGCTTACCCAAATGATCTAAAAATTTACCAGCGCATGACCATACCTATGTAACTTACCTACACCAATTTTTAGCTCATTTCATTCATCCAATCTCTCTCACTAGTTTTCCCAAGTTTTTGTCCATAGAAGAGCATTGTGAAGGAAGTACTACTTTGGCATGTCCAAATGGTATCAATTTTCTACAATGCTTTCCTATGCCCAAATAACCATACTCCACCAAATTTCAGCTCAATCCATTCATTATTTTGAGCCCAGCTTCAACATTCATATTTTTGTCCAGCGTGGTACTTTGCAAAGCAAGTACCACCTAGGATCCTCCTTTTTGAGCTAAAAATGTGTGAAGACATTCGCCTTAGTAGATGATCATCCTCAGCTAAAACTCACGCCCATTGGCCATGTGCATTTCCCGTACCACTAATCAAACACTTGGTTGCTAATTCATGTTTGAGCATCGATCGGTCTCCTTGTTAGAATCTTATGTTGTGATTTTCTTCCTTGAACCTACCTGGGGAGTGACCAACCCACTAGACATGCCTAGCCTGCCTAGAACACAAGGCAACGCCACGGTTACGCGGTGACCACGCAGCGGGCATGCGAGTTTACGCGCTCTAGAGTTGGGGGCCTCGGCCACCGCCCAAACCTCGACGTATCGCCACCAAACCATGTACTTATGATTAAATAGGTACCTATGTACCTAGAAATGATTTTTGGAAAAAATAAATAGTAAACTATGAGGCAGCTACAGTTCAAATTTAACCCGCTTCCACCTGAATCAGCGGGAATTTGTCTTTTTCACCAGAGGTGGATCAAAACTTTTGACACCCAACCATTTTGTCAATTGTGCATTAAATATGGACTAGTATTTTAGAAAATTGATTTGGTCCAATTTCGCAACAAATATATGGTAGGCCCTTCACAAAAAAACTCATTTCGGGCACTCGAAAAATGGAAAATGAATTTTCCGTGCAAAGAAAATGAAAACTCCCTTATGCAACATTGTTGGAATTCCAAGATGCACCCTTGTGCACAATATGAGATCATTTGAAAAAACTATGCCATGAATGTGGCCATAAGATTGATCATTTGGCTTGAAAGCCATGAATCTTCACGCATGACATCTCATTTCTGAGAACACTTTTTAAAAATAATTTCCATATTACAAGTTTATTATTTTTCCTGGAAACTTGGTCACATATAATGACACAATGTGAAGGTTTTCCAATTTTTTGAATTTTTTTGAATTTTTTATGCCCGTTTCAAAATGCGGTCAAAACGGCGGGCTTGACAGTTCCTAGCTAGTGGTTGAATCTTGGCAAACTTTTGATGTTTCTCTGATTAAATAGATACTTATGTACCTAGAAATAATTTTTGGAAAAAATAAAGAGGAAACTATGAGGTAGCCACAGTTCAAATTTGACCCACTTCCTACTAAATCGACGGTAATTTGTCTTTTTCACCAGAGGTGGATCAAAAACTTTTGACACCCAACCATTTTGTCAATTGTGCATTAAATATGGCCTAGTATTTTAGAAAATTGATTTGGTCCAATTTTGCAACAAATACATGGTAGGCCCTACACAAAAAAACTCATTTCGGGCACTCGGAAAATGAAAAATGAATTTTCCGTGCACAGAAAATGAAAACTCCCTTAGGCAACATTGTTTGGAATTCCAAGATGCACCCTTGTGCACAATATGAGATCATTTGAACACACTATGCCATGAATGTGGCCATAAGATTGATCATTTGGCTTGAAAGCCATGAATCTTCACGCATGACAGCTCATTTCTGAGAACACTTTTTTGAAATAATTTCCATATTACAAGTTTATTATTTTTCCTGGAAACTTGGTCACATATAATGACACAATGCGAATGTTTTCCAATTTTTTTTGAATTTTTTATGCCCGTTTCAAAATGCGGTCAAAACAGCGGGCTTGACAGTTCCTACCTAGTGGTTGAATCTTGGAAAACTTTTGATGTTTCTCTGATTAAATAGATACTTATGTACCTAGAAATAATTTTTGGAAAAAATAAAGAGGAAACTATGAGGCAGCCACAGTTCAAATTTGACCCGCTTCCTGCTGAATCAGCGGTTATTTGTCTTTTTCACCAAAGGTGGATAAAAACTTTTGAAACCCAACCATTTGATCAATTGTGCATTAAATATGGCCTAGTATTTTAGAAAATTGATTTGGTCCAATTTTGCAACAATTATTTGGTAGGCCCTTCACAATTAAACCCATTTTGGGCACTCGAAAAATGAAAAATTGAGTTTTCATCTAAAGAAAATGAAAACTTTCTTAGGCAACATTGTTTGGCATTGGAAGATGAAATCTTGTGCACAATATGAGATCAATATTTGTTTTTTCATGTGAAAAAGTAGAAGAAAAACAAAAGAAAAAACACAATCATATGTGCTCTATTCCCATTGGTGGAATTCGTTGTCAGATAGATCGATGACATGGCGCCCATCCATCCATCCATCTCTCCATACCACATCCATCCATTTATGTACAGAAAAAAAAAGAAAATGAAAAAGAAAACCCCACCCGCATCCACCTACCCAAACCCTACCCAGATCCCATCGGTCCCCTCCTCCCATCGCACCCCTCCTCCCCCCATCTCCTCACCGCCGCCATCGACGGCGCTCCCTACCGCCGCCATCGATTCCTCCCACCGCCGTCTCCCTCCCTCAAATCGAGCTCCCCCTCCCCTCTTCCTCCCACCTCTCGAAGCTCTCGCATCCCACCGCCGCGCACCATGCTCCTCTGCAGCTTCTGCGGCGACGAAGCCGCCGCTGACTACCACGCCACCTCCTCCTTCCATATTGCGGCCGCCACCTCCCTCCGGCGGAGCACGCCGCCGTCCATTGCATCCCCCACGCCCTACTCCTCTCACCCTTCCCCTTCCCCCATCCAACCAAACCAACCAGCCCACCCGGCACCCTTCCTCCTCCAAGAAAGCAAAGCCGCACCCTCTCCACTCGGATCCATGGCGCTGCTCAGCGCCGGCGGCCGCGGGCTCTCTCCCATCGGCGCACTGCTGCCGCCCCCACCCTCTCCCCTTCCCGAGCTGCTCAGGCGGCGCCCAGATCTAGCTAAGTGGCGGCCAGGACTTGCTCCATGGCGTGCGGCTCAGATCCTCTCCCCACTCCCTGATCCAACTTGCCACCGTAGAACGAGGAGATTGTGGCCAGGATCTTCAAGACGCAGTGGTCGTCGTCGCGCTCCGCTCCTCCACTGACCCCGAGCAAGTTCCCCGGTGCCAAGGTACCCTAAGGAGTTCACGCGGTGGTTCGAGCTCCTCGGGCCGGTCCGGTTCAGGACGGAGGTGGTGAGCGTCCTCCGCAGCAGGGACAACGACGTTGGCTGGAGGCTGAGGCTCGCCTGCGCTGGTAGCGAGCTGGAGGAGCTGGCAGCAACTAGTTCGTGCTCGTCTCCGCTCCCTCGGCCTCCTCTGCTTCCACTCCAAGGACGCCGATGCCCTCCTCCCTGTCGAAGGTCGCTGGAACCATGATGGCCAGCGCGCCCGTGCGCGAGGAGACGATGACGACCCCGACAAGCCTCTAAGGCCAGGAAGAAGGCCACCGCCAAGGGCGACCAGCCACCCCAGCACCAGCACCAGCAGTACCTCCAAGGTATCGCGCACGCGTGCCCCCCTATCCCACCACCTCTGTATATTGCTTGGTCCCGATCTCGACCATCTTGTTGATTGCCTGTGAACCTGAATGAACAACCTTGGCTCGTTTAGTTTTGTAATCACTAGTATGTTCAGCCTTGACATTGAATCTAAATTAAAAGCCTTGCTGTTTTATTCTGTAATTCCTTTTGATCCCTGTGACTGCTGCACTAAGCTCTCACCTGTACCATGGTGCTAAACAACTGGTAAATTAGGATATATATACAAGAGATGTTTCTATTTTGCACTGCTCATACTGTACATACTGTCTTCAATAAAAATGTATCAAATTTTGTGGCGCATGCCATGATCCATCTAATGGATTTCTTGCACCTGCAAACCTTGATGTATAATTACACACTTTGATAAATCCAATACCTTATTACAAATCCATTCGGCCAGTTAGATCTTAAGCCTTTGCAAGCTCGGCTGATATGATCTATTATGTGAGTGTTTTACTAAATCCTTCTGCTACTTCCATTTGTGTTTTATGATAAACTGATGTGTAAAGTTTTGCATAGAAGCAATTATATTTCTCTGTATTCAACATTGAATTATATAACTGAGATTTATTTTGGCAGACCAATGCTGCTAATGAACGAATGATAATTCATGTGTTTCTTTGCAGGTTGCTCCGATCTGGTTGTGTGAAGGAACATGCAAGGTCTGCTACTGCTGTTGTGCTTCCTTGAACGATCTGGTGAAGGACAATTTGGTCCATAGGTCGTCCCCCCATGCTATCTCTCTTTGCTGCATAGTTAGGTTCAGTTTTTTTGTTCTCTTTCTAGTTTAAGCGTAAGCAGATTCCAGTAGGTCTCTATGTATGTGGATCATGAGTTAGAACATCTAATCTAATTACGGACTACAGAATCGCTATGTCATGATCAAACTTGCTCGCATTCAGTTCAGAAAATTTCTGAATTCTCTGGTGTTTGCTTTCACTCAATGATTGGTGTACTGGTAGTCAAATTAGATGCCTCCTTTGCTGTAATTCACTTGTTTCCCTGTCATGATTTATCTTGAATTTTGGTAGTGTGACAAACACATTAGCAAATCTAAATAACTTTGACATATTTGCTCTATTATCTTGCACTGGATTGGCACCTTTCATTACCCTATACAAATATATTTCAATTTCGCTAACACTGATCCTTGTGTATGGTCTTAACCCTTTTGGTTGCATGATACTTCTATAACTGTAGCCTTTAATGAATTCAATGTATGATTGTGATGAGAATTATATGATACCTACCTGTTTTATCCTTGATCAGTATCATTTATCGTCTCTGTTCTAATTACTTGCTATATGTTTAGTGCATATACATCGTTGTGTTTTGCGGGTCTAGTCCTTCACTGTTATAGTTTGAAACCACTTCATAACTCATAATTTGGTTGTCATGATTCATTGCTTATGAAAATTATTACAAATATGTTGAAAATTGCATAGAAGAATTTTGTGCCATCTCTGCAACTGTGCTAGATGTGATGTTCCTGAAACTTATTATGGTATCTGTACTGTCCTTATGTTGCAACACTACAGTTATTATTTCTCATCCTTATGCAGACAAGAAAGCTAACTTTGCTCTAGCCTTCTCATCCAAGAATAGAAATAAATAAAGGTCGACACATCTTTAAAATGACATGTCAAACTTAGTTTTTGAGTCTATGTTGCATTTGTAGTTCTTGCTCTATTAAATTTGAGGCTACGTTGCATTTGTAGTTCTTGCTTTGTTAAATCTGAGATTGATGAAAATGGTATATAGAAAAGCAAAAAATTATAGACACATAATGATGTTGTATGGTACCCCCCAGCAAGTAATATGCTTGAATCAATTTGATTTTTCCTGATTATAATTATCTTATAGTATCGTGATGTTGGCAGGTATATGCGCGTCCGGCAGTGCGGTGGCAGTCCCCGTGGAACGAGCGCTGGACTACTCCCTTGGCTAGGTGTACCTGTGCAAGCACGAATGGAGCGAAGACTTACTGTTGGTGTTTCCCGCCAAGTTCTCCAGCTCGCGGTGAACCGAGGCTATCTCAAGTGCTTCGTTGGTTGGTTTGCGTTCTTTGCTGCTGGTCTCATGAATGGGGTACATTTCTGAAACTGAACTAGCTTGAGTGCCTATTTTCTTCTTAAGTTGTCATTTTACCAAACATTTGTTGATTGTCGAAATGTTACATTTAGTTCCTGATTAATGATTTTCATCAATAAATTGTTGGTCACACGAGTCAAGCTTGTGCTCATATTTAGCTAGTTTTGGATGTATGTTGATCCAAATGTCCAGAAAAATAGAAGCTAACCATGTTAAAAGTTAGAGCACTCTTGATTGCTATATTAGGGCAGCGCTGACCATGTGTTGTTTTTCTTGAAGGAAGTTATTTTTCTTGAAGGAAGGGCAAGGAGGAGGCAACACGTTGGAAGCTGGAGGACCCAGGGATGGATAATATGTGTTGGTCTCGCCGTCTACCTGGCCCTTTTGTTGATAAATCCATTGCGCAATGGTAAGCTTCTTGTGGCTCCCCTTTGAACTAGTGAGACATGTTGTATCTGCATGAATTTGGTCCATCTTAATAGTATGGAATGCCTTTACAACAATATATGTGATCCTTGACTAGTTAGTTTCTAGAATGCTAGTCCGTATGGAATCTTTTTTATATCTTTTTAATGCGAGTCAGCACCAATCCTTGACATGGTGACCGTGGAAGGGATGGAAATTCATGTTGCTGTTTGTAATGAAGGTCATAGCCTAATCCTGACTATGGTCGTCTAGTGAGTATGGCATATGGTTCATATGGCAGGAGCATGTGCCCAGTTTGTGATCGCTATTGACAGGAGCTCCATTCTGAAGAAGACTGAAGACAATTGTGGAGTTGTAAATTACTTAGCCAGCTATCACACTTGTAGATCTTGTAATATTGTGATTCCAATTGTATTACGTGTTATTGGTAGAGCAAGAGCTCCATACTGATTCTGGCTGTTGTTATTTGAAGTATTACATGTGTTTTCTGTCTGTTTGAATTTAAATATTTGTTATTTATTCACTGGCATATTGAAATCTGAAGAACATGACCTTGACATGAGGGACCCACAAAAAAGAACCTGACATTTCGGACCCACATACCGGAATCTGAAAAAACAAGAAAACAAAGGCCATGGCCCAAAAATAAAAAGGTTAAAATGTTGGGCTATGCCCATGTGGCTGACGAAAACTGATATATAAAATATAAATAGGCTGAATTGATGGGCTTGGCCCATGCAGCTCATGAAAATTGACAAAAACATAAATGGGCTGAATTAATGGGCTCGGCCCATGTAAAACACCGAATTGGACCGGGCTGATTCTTGTGCCACATCAGATTGCCACATCGGATGCCTACGTGGCCTGGGGAGGCTGCTAGTGACCAAAACAAAACAGTAGGCATATTTTGGTCGTAAACGTCTATGACCTTCTCACAAAGAAGGTCGTTAATTTCAGTTTACGACCGCCAGCTTTTGACCTTCTGTTTTTGGTCACAAAAAGGTCACAAATTAAAAACAATGACCTTTCAGTGACCAATAGTCAAGGTCACAAGTTGACATATTTCTTTTAGTGCCCCCTCTCTCCTCCATATGTACATCCCTTAGGGCATCATTTAGACTTTGGGTTTTGTTTAGATTAAAGTTCGCCATAGCTGCAACTTCGCGTACTTCGTTTGTGTTCAACGACCAGACAAAGGTGTCACTGTAGCGACCCGACCCGAATGGATCAAGTCTCTGTGCTCCAATGTCATCCCTGGATCGGTAATGCTGACACCACACAGTACTTCGAAGGATTTATAGCAGAGTAGCAATCACACACTTATTACATCGTTTGTCCAGAAGAGGACTTATTACAGTAATCATGGCTTAAGGCCATCTAATAACGATAACAGCGGAAGACTTGGAAGATAAGTGAGTCCATCAACTCCAACAGCATCACTGAGTATAGAACCACAACCTAAAAGCACCTTATTCGTCGTCTGAAAAGTCTGCAACATGAAAAGTTGCATCCCGAAAGCGGGTCAGCACATGGAATATGCTGGCAATGTACCACATAGAGAGAGGTAATGAGTATCGGCTATACTACATGCATATTTGGCTGGTGGAAAAGCTCTATGGTTACAGTTTTTGCATAAAGCCAATTTTTCCCTACTGCAAAGGAATAAATTTAATTAACTATCATGGTGGTTGTTAAACATTGAGAATGGTTGACAGCATTCTCAATCCCAATTAAAAGTACTCATTAAAAACCCAACAATATTGATTATGGTAACATGTTGAGATTCACAATGATATTCAAGTACTAGATACTCAAGTTGTCCATAACCGGGGACACGGCTAATCATGATTAGTTTGTACACTCTGCCGAGGTTTGCGCACTTTTCCCCACAAGACTCGATCGCCTCCGCTTGGTTTCTCGCACTACATGGTGTTTAAGAAACGGATGACCGAGACATAGTCTTTCAGAAGCGCTAGCACCTTACGATGGGTGGACCGGTACACCTATATCCCCTACATCTGCTAGTCCACCACTATAAGAGTTCGCACGACTTAGTCAACTATGCCAGAGCCCATAATGGCTTGTGGCTGCACACGTAAGTTACTAGTATGAATTATCTTATGATCCCTTTGAGCCTGGGTGGCGGTCTGAAGAAATACAGGCAAGTCCTGCTAGAAAACAGGTGCCTCAATCCACCCAGATGTGTATTTAAGTTGCCACCTTAGATAAACCTTTAATAACAATCTCACATCTGTCATGGATATTCACTCACCCAATCCACGTCTACTAGCATAGCATAGCATAATAAGCAAACGTAGAAGTAACTCCCAAAGGTTTCATAAGTAATACAGGTAATAGGTACTACCTCATCTACTTCCCATCCCACAATTTAATTAGATCCTAATCATGCAATGTTTGAGGATTGATCTAATGCATAAAACTGGGTAGTAGAAAAGATATGATCAAGTGTTGCTTGCCTTGCTGACGATCCGCGAAACCTAGAGACTCGAAGTAACAAGCGGCGCACTCCGGGTGATCTATCGCAGACAAACAACAAGCATACAATAAGTACTCATCTAATGCACAGGTAAATCTTGAATAAAAGATCTAACCAGAAAGTTCAACTTAAGAACCCTGGTGGAAAAAGAATCGAATCAAATAAAGCAACGAAAGTCAAACGACGAAAGACAACAACTCGGTTCTAGCAAGTTGAAACTAAGTCAAATTTTACAGTAGCAAAACTTTGGTTAAGTTGATTAGTCGGAACGGCGGTTTTGAGATGAAACTCCAGGTGCTTGAATCACCTGATTCCGATAAATGAGCGAGAAGATAGACTAGAAAGAAAATCGGATCTGAAATCGCTATCAGAAAAAATAGCGGAATAAATCCGATGAGAAAGAAAACAACGAACGGTTGAACGAACGGGCGTTCATTAACCGAAGCAAACCGGTGATCATGTTCATTAGGACGAACGGTCCGGCGAACACTTGCTAAACAAAACCGGAAAGAAAAACCGGCGAGAAAAACCGATCTAGGGTTTCGGAAAGGAAACCGAAACGAAAAACCGATCTAGAAAAACGGAACGGAAACCGGAATGATTTACGAAAAACTGAACCGAGGAAAAGAAAAGGTGACGCGGCGCGGGGCTAGTACCTCGAAGAGGCGAGGGGCTCCGGTGGCGGCGGCGTTGGGTGGCGGCGGCGGCACTTGGCGGCGGCGGTGGCAAGCGGCGGCGTTGGCGTAGGGCGGCGGCGCTGGTGAGGGGCGGCGGCGGCGGTGTAGGGCGGCGGCGCGGCTGCTGCTGCGGAGGAGAGGAGAGGAGAGGTGTTGGTTTGATGTGTTAGAGGGGGGGGGTGCTTGGGTATTTATATTGGGGAGGGGAGGGTTTTGCTTGGGGTAGGGGGCAAGAATTAGAGTAGGATTAGGAATCCTAGGAACAAAAAACGGAATAAACGGAAGTAGGACAAAAAGTCCTACTAGGATTTCCAAAAGGAAGCGGCGGCGGCTCCCTGGCTCCCTGGCGCGGCGCGCTGGCGGCTTGGGCCTTTGGCCCAAGGCGCTGCGGCTCTCCTTTTTTTTTAAACCGGTTTCGCACGCAGAAAAAAAAATCTAAACGAACTCCAAAATTAATAAAGTAAACTTTCCCCGACTCCTAAAAATGAGTCGAACAAAATGAACTTTTTCTCGGGGCCTAAAATGCAATTTTTTTTAAAACACGCATTTTTCCCTAAGGCAAATAAACTCCGAGAAAAATCTAAAATTTGATTTATTTACTAAATCTTCATTTTTCCTAAATTTTGGGACATTCATATTATTCCCTCTCTTATTTTTTATATTGGAAAAATATTTGAAGATAAAATAAATAAATCCAATGATCCTCTTTTCATAGTTTTGAGAGAACTCAAATACGAAAATTTTGAAATCCCCAACTCTCTCCGAGGGTCCTTGAGTTGCGTGAAATTTCTAGGATCAACAAAATGCAAGAAAATATGATATGCATGATGATCTAATGTATAACATTCCAAATTGAAAATTTGGGATGTTACAAACCTACCCCCCTTAAGATGAATCTCGCCCTCGAGATTCGGGTTGGCAAGAAAATAGGTGAGGGTGGTCCTTGAGAAAATCTTCTTCTCTCTCCCAGGTGGCTTCATCCTCAGTGTGGTGGCTCCACTGAACCTTGCAAAACTTGATAACCTTGCTGCGAGTAACTCTACTGGCATATTCGAGAATCCTGACTGGTTTCTCCTCATATGTTAAATCATCCTTCAACTGAATTGCTTCAAGTGGCACTGTATCTCTTAGCGGTACTTCCGCCATCTCGGCGTGACATTTCTTCAGCTGAGAAACATGGAATACATCATGAACTCCTGACAGTCCTTCTGGTAATTCCAACTTATAAGCAACTTCTCCCATGCGTTGCAAAATCCTATATGGTCCAACGAAACGTGGCACCAATTTTCCTTTAACTCCAAAACGCTTAACTCCTCGAAGTGGGGATACTCTAAGATAAATTTTGTCTCCAACTTCATATTCTATCGCTTTGCGTTTTGAATCCGCATAGCTTTTCTGTCTGGACTGGGCTACCTTGAGCCTGTCGCGAATCAGCTTAACTTTCTGTTCAGACTCCTTAATAAAATCTGGTCCAAACAACTGACGGTCTCCAACTTCGTAACTGTTGTCATAAGAAAATTCAGCATACGGCAAGCTATCGTCCCAACTAGATCCATAGTCTAGTGCACAAGCTCTCAGCATATCCTCCAAAATCTGATTGACTCTCTCAGTCTGTCCATCTGTCTGTGGGTGAAAAGCTGTACTGAATTCTAGCCTGGTTCCTAACGTTTCATGCAACTGATTCCAAAAATTTGAGGTAAATTGAGTTCCTCTATCCGATACGATACTCCTCGGAACTCCATGCAAACAAACAATTCTGCTCATGTATATCTTTGCCAACTTAGCACTGCTATAGGTAGTCTTAACTGGAATGAAATGCGCTACCTTCGTCAAGCGGTCGACTATAACCCAAATCGAATCATAGCCTGTACGAGTCTTTCGCAAACCCGGGATGAAATCCATGCCTAGTTTATCCCACTTCCATTCGGGTATTGGCAATGGCTGCAACAATCCTGCTGGCTTCTGATGTTCTACCTTCACTCTCTGACATACATCACAAACTGCTACATACTTCGCGATATCCTTCTTCATTCCGGTCCACCAGAACGTTTCCTTCAAATCCAAATACATCTTGGTATTTCCTGGGTGAATCGAATAGGGTGAATCATGTGCCTCTTGCAGAATCAACTTCCTGATCTCCGGGTCATTTGGCACGTAAATACGGTCCTCAAACCATAGGGTGTCGTGCTCATCCTCACGAAATCCCTTTGCTTTTCCTTCGCTCATTTTCTTCTTTATATCCGCAATCTCTTTGTCCTTTTTCTGAGCTTCCCTGATTTTATCCATCAAGGTAGACTAAATCTCCAATGCGGCTATGTAGCCTCTCGGAACTATTTCCAAACATAGCTCACGAAGATCTTCTGCTAGCTCCCTTGGTATTTCTCCCGTCAATAGCGTATTGACATGGCTCTTGCGACTCAATGCGTCAGCTACTACATTAGCCTTTTCGGGATGATAATGCAATCTCATATCATAATCCTTGATGAGTTCCAACCAACTCCTTTGTCTAAGGTTTAACTCCTTCTGCGTGAAAATGTACTTCAAACTCTTGTGATCCGTGTATACCTCACAATGATACCAATGAGGAAATGTCTCCATGTCTTCAATGCATGCACTACGGCTGCTAACTCCAAATCATGTGTGGCATAATTTAATTCATGAGGTTTCAGTTGTCGTGAAGCATACGAAACAACTCTTCCTTCCTGCATAAGCACTGCTCCAAGTCCTCGACGTGAAGCGTCACAATACACCTCATAATCCTTGGTCTAATCTGGAAAAATCAACACTGGTGAGGTAACCAATCTTTTCTTCAACTCCTGAAAACTTGCCTCATAGTCCTCAGTCCATATGAACTTGGTATCCTTCTTCAACAACTCCGTCATAGGCTTTGCAATCCTTGAGAAATTCTCAATCAATCTCCGGTAGTACCTGCGAGTCCAAGAAAACTCCGGATCTCTCCAACTGTCGTTGGTGCTTCCCAATTGGTCATAGTGACTACTTTGGTGGGGTCTACTGCGATACCTTCTCCGGATATAACGTGTCCAAGAAATCCAACTTCCTTTAGCCAAAACTCACATTTGCTGAACTTGGCATATAACTGATGTTCCCTTAGCTTCTCCAAAACCAATCGCAAATGTTCCTTATGTTCCTCTTCATTCTTCGAGAAAACCAAAATATCATCAATGAACACCACGACGAACTTATCCAAAAACTCCATAAACACTTTGTTCATCAGGTTCATGAAATAGGCCGGTGCGTTAGTCAGTCCAAATGACATAACGGTGTACTCATACGGTCCATATCTTGTGGTGAACGCTGTCTTAGGTACGTCCTGCTCTCGAATCTTTAGCTGATGGTACCCTGATCGCAAATCGATCTTGGAAAACACTTTAGCTCCTTGCAAACAATCAAACAGATCGTTTATCATTGGTAGTGGGTACTTGTTCTTGATTGTTACTGCATTCAATCCACGATAATCAACAACCATCCTTAACGATCCATCCTTCTTCTCCACTAACAGTACGGGTGATCCCCAAGGCAAAGAACTTGGGCGTATATAACCTTTATCCAACAGCTCCTTAATCTGCTTCTTGATTTCTGCCAAATCCTGTGCGGGCATCCTGTATGGTCGCTTCGATATCGGGCATGTACCTGGCAATAACTCAATCAAAAACTCAATCTCTCTATCCGGTGGCATTCCTGGCAATTCCTCAGGAAATACATCAGGATAATCCTTCACTACTGGCACCTCTTCCTGCACAACTCCTGATAGGCAATTTACATGAGCTCTCCTCGGCTCATGCCGTGATACATACTTAATCCTTCTTCCTTCTGGCGTTGTGAGCAAAATCGTCTTACTTGCACAATCGATGTTTCCTCCATACATTGACAGCCAATCCATACCTAGAATCACATCCAATCCTTGGGATTCCAGAACGATCAAATCCGTCGGAAACACATGCCTTCCTATACTCAATGGCACTTGAAAACATCCTTGTCTGGCCATATACTCCGCTCCCGGTGAGCTTACTAGCATAGGGGTTTTAAGAATCTGAGCAGACAAATTATACTTCTCTACAAATCCCCTTGATATGTATGAATGCGATGCACCAGTATCAAAAAGAACAAGTGCAGTAAATGACTTAACCAAAAACTTACCGATTACTGCATCGGGCTGAGCTTCAACCTCCTCCACATCTATGTGGTTCACCTGTCCCCTGTTGAAAGGGTTGGGCTTCTTTCCAGAGCTTCCATTTCCACCTTGGCCTTCGGGACACTCACTTGCATAATGTCCGCTCTTGGAACACTTGTAACAGGTGACATGGCTCAAGTCTTTCTTGGCTGGGGTTGTTGGTGGGGTCCGGTTCTGGCCGTTGCTTCCTCCATTCCCATTACCATTCTTGTGGCCATTATGGTTGTGCGAACTACTTCCTCCATGGGTATGCTGAAACTGCACTCCCTGTTTAGGGGTATAACGGGGCTTCTGCTGGGCTCCAAAGTTAAACTTCCCCTGCCCTTACTTCCTCTTGCGATTCTCAATCTGCTGCTGCTTTCCTTCAATCATGAGGGCGCGGTCTACCAACTCCTGGTAGTTATTGAATCTTGCTACCATCAACTGCAGGCTTAACTCATCATTTAGTCCTTCCAAAAACTTCTCCTGCTTAGCTGCATCTGTAGCAACGTCATCTGGGGCATAACGTGCTAACTTACTAAAATCATCCACATACTGGCCAACAGTCCTTCCTCCTTGGCGTAAGTTGCGGAACTCACGCTTCTTCATGGCCATAGCTCCTGCTGAAACATGGGCAGTGCGGAAAGCTTGCTGAAACTGATCCCATGTGACAGTGTCTACAGGGTAAGTGGCTGTGAAATTCTCCCACCATGCTGCTGCAGGTCCGTCAAGCTGATGTGCAGCAAACTTCACCTTCTCACCATCTATGCATCCTGCAGTGGTCAACTCCCTTCCTATCTTGCGGAGCCAATCATCTGCTACAATCGGCTCGGTGCTACTAGAATACACCGGTGGATGCAGCCTAAGGAAACGAGTCAAGTGATCCCCAGGTGGTGGTGGTGGTGGGTTGTTGTTGTTGTTGTTGCCTTGGTTCTCTACCAATGTCTGAATCAAAGTATTATGCTGCTGAATCAACTGGGTGATCTCTGGCAGAAAAACAAACTCGGGGTCGCATCTCGGAGGCATCTAAAGGGTTTAGAAAAGACGAGAAATTAAGAATATAGTGGGGTCTAGGGAGAAAACACTACCCGAATGCTCATGAGACAATTGCACACAAAATCACTTCATTCATTCAATCAAAGGGCATACAACGGTCTAACTATCGCAAAGGTGCGTGTACTATAATGTTTACATGGAGGGAATACTACTAATATGTGGGGGTCATCTATTAATTTGAACCAGTGGAAGACTCCATGATGTCTGCTCCAGCTTCGTCTTCAAAGTCGGGCTCGCTTGGATCCGAATCGGTGTCGTCGATGATGATGTAGTTGCTCGAACAGTCGACGTACTTGTCTTCATTCTTGAGCTCCAATTTCTTCTTGAGTTCTTCAATATCATACTTAAGATCGTTATTGTGCCTTATGACAGCTACGATCTCGTCCATGTAGTCCTTGCGTAGAGTCTTCATCTCTCCTTCAAGTTCGATGATCCTTCCCTTTGCCTTCTTCAACTCTATCAGATCATTGCACATCTGGTTCTCCTGGCGTCGAATGAGCTGGTTTAACTCCTGGATGAAAGATGCAATGGATCTGTCCTTCTTGGTGCTGACTATCTCCCATTGTTCATTCCGGCATCCGCAAATCTGGTAGATAGTGTCCTTGAGTTCTTCTTGATAAACTTCTCCAATGCGTCCCATGGTGATATGAGCTGCCATTCTCTTTCCCAGACTCCAGGTTGGTGCACTAAAAACACTATCTATAGGCTTGGTGATTGGCGCGAATGCCCTTCCCGGAACATGGGCTTGAATCTTCCAGCGCTCCTCTTCAGGCAGAGTGGCGTTGAAAGTCCCGGTGAAGCTTGGTAGTCCAATGTTCAGGTACCTGGCGACTTCCTTCAAGTGGGATCCAAAAGGTGTGCCTTCATCTGGTTGAGCGTACTTGATCTTTGCATCTGTCATCCTAAAGAGTAGAAAAGATGAGGAGTTAGAAAATGAGAAGAGAATAGTGATCTATGGCTTTAATAGTGGTCGTGTCCTACAGTCAGCGTGTGCTCTGATACCATTTCTGTAGCGACCCGACCCGAATGGATCAAGTCTCTGTGCTCCGATGTCATCCCTGGATCAGTAATGCTGACACCACACAGTACTTCGAAGGATTTATAGCAGAGTAGCAATCACACACTTATTACATCGTTTGTCCAGAAGAGGACTTATTACAATAATCATGGTTAAGGCCATCTAATAACGATAACAGCGGAAGACTTGGAAGATAAGTGAGTCCATCAACTCCAACGGCATCACTGAGTATAGAACCACGACCTAAAAGCACCTTATTCGTCATCTGAAAAGTCTGCAACATGAAAAGTTGCAGCCCGAAAGCGGGTCAGCACATGGAATATGCTGGCAATGTAACACATAGAGAGAGGTAATGAGTATCGGCTATACTACATGCATATTTGGCTGGTGGAAAAGCTCTATGGTTACAGTTTTTGCATAAAGCCAATTTTTCCCTACTGCAAAGGAATAAGTTTAATTAACTATCATGGTGGTTGTTAAACATTGAGAATGGTTGACAACATTCTCAATTCCAATTAAAAGTACTCATTAAAAACCCAACAATATTGATTATGGTAACATGTTGAGATTCACAATGATATTCAAGTACTAGATACTCAAGTTGTCCATAACCGGGGACACGACTAATCATGATTAGTTTGTACACTCTGCAGAGGTTTGCGCACTTTTCCCCACAAGACACAATCGCCTCCGCTTGGTTTCTCGCACTACATGGTGTTGAAGAAACGGATGACCGAGACATAGTCTTTCAGAAGCGCTAGCACCTTATGATGGGTGGACCGGTACACCTACATCCCCTACATCTGCTAGTCCACCACTATAAGAGTTCGCACGACTTAGTCAACTATGCCAGAGCCCATAATGGCTTGTGGCTGCACACGTAAGTTACTAGTATGAATTATCTTATGATCCCTTTGAGCCTGGGTGGCGGTCCGAAGAAATACAGGCAAGTCCTGCTAGAAAACAGGTGCCTCAATCCACCCAGATGTGTATTTAAGTTGCCACCTTAGATAAACCTTTAATAACAATCTCAAATCTGTCATGGATATTCACTCACCCAATCCACGTCTACTAGCATAGCATAGCATAATAAGCAAACGTAGAAGTAACTCCCAAAGGTTTCATAAGTAATACAGGTAATAGGTACTACCTCATCTACTTCCCATCCCACAATTTAATTAGATCCTAATCATCCAATGTTTGAGGATTGATCTAATGCATAAAACTGGGTAGTAGAAAAGATATGATCAAGTGTTACTTGCCTTGCCGACGATCCGCAAAACCTAGAGACTCAAAGTAACAAGCGGCGCACTCCGGGTGATCTATCGCAGACAAACAACAAGCATACAATAAGTACTCATCTAATGCACAGGTAAATCTCTAATAAAAGATCTAACCAGAAAGTTCAACTTAAGAACCCTGGTGGCAAAAGAATCGAATCAAATAAAGCAACAAAAGTCAAACGACGAAAGACAACGACTCGGTTCTAGCAAGTTGAAACTAAGTCAAATTTTACAGTAGAAAAACTTTGTTTAAGTTGATTAGTCGGAACGGCGGTTTCGAGATGAAACTCCAGGTGCTTGAATCACCTGATTCCGATAAACGAGCGAGAAGATAGACTAGAAAGAAAATCGGATCTGAAATCGCTATCAGAAAAAATAGCGGAATAAATCCGATGAGAAAGAAAACGACGAACAGTTGAACGAACGGGCGTTCATTAACCGAAGCAAACCGGTGATCACGTTCGTTAGGACGAACGGTCCGGCGAACGCTCGCTAATCAAAACCGGAAAGAAAAACCAGCGAGAAAAAACGATCTAGGGTTTCGGAAAGAAAACCGAAACGAAAAACCGATCTAGAAAAACGGAACGGAAACCAGAACGATTTACAAAATACCGAACCGAGGAAAAGAAAAGGTGACACGGCGCGGGGCTAGTACCTCGAAGAGGCGAGGGGCTCTGGCGGCGGCGGCGTTGGGTGGCGGCGGCGGCACTTGGCGGCGGCGGTGGCAAGCGGCAGCGTTGGCGTAGGGCGGCGGCGCTGGTGAGGGGCGGCGGCGGCGGTGTAGGGCGGCGGCGCGGCTGCTCCTGCGGAGGAGAGGAGAGGAGAGGTGTTGGTTTGATGTGTTAGAGGGGGGGGGGGGGGTTCTTGGGTATTTATATTGGGGAGGGGAGGGTTTTGCTTGGGGTAGGGGGCAAGAATTAGAGTCCTACTAGGATTTCCAAAAGGAAGCGGCGGCGGCTCCGTGGCTCCCTGGCGCGGCGCGCTAGCGATGGCCTTGGCCTCCTGGCCGGCCGACTGGCTTGGCGGCTTGGGCCTTTGGCCCAAGGCGCTGCGGCTCTCCTTTTTTTTAAAATCCGTTTCGCGCGCAGAGAAAAAAATCTAAACGAACTCCAAAATTAATAAAGTAAACTTTCCCCGACTCCTAAAAATGAGTCGAACAAAATGAACTTTTTCTCGGGGCCTAAAATGCAATTTTTTTTGAAAACACGCATTTTTCCCTAAGGCAAATAAACTCCGAGAAAAATCCAAAATTTGATTTATTTATTAAATCTTCATTTTTCCTAAATTTTGGGAAAGTCATATTATTCCCTCTCTTATTTTTGATATTGGAAAAATATTTGAAGATAAAATAAATAAATCCAATG
The DNA here is from genome assembly GCF_018294505.1 of Triticum aestivum. Taxonomy (NCBI): domain Eukaryota; kingdom Viridiplantae; phylum Streptophyta; class Magnoliopsida; order Poales; family Poaceae; genus Triticum; species Triticum aestivum. The sequence continues at coordinate 487,898,287 of NC_057797.1, forward strand.
ATCCTCTTTTCATAGTTTTGAGAGAACTCAAATACGAAAATTTCAAAATCTCCAACTCTCTCCGAGGGTCCTTGAGTTGCGTGAAATTTCTAGGATCAACAAAATGCAAGAAAATATGATATGCATGATGATCTAATGTATAACATTCCAAATTGAAAATTTGGGATGTTACAGTCACAGAACCCCACCTTGATCAATAAAGCTTTCCTCTTATATTCACAATATCCCGATTGCAATCTTAGTTTCTTGCTTGTACTTCGTTTGCCTTCAGGAAACAGACCTTCGTGGTCAGGTTGATCATGCTCCGGCGTGGTCAATAACCTCTCGGAGTTGGTTTAGTGATTTCTATGGCGCGACGTCCTCGCACGTTCGTAGTTGTATCATCAAAGTCGACTTCCTCCAAAATTATAGACACCATCTCATCGAAAGACGGGGCACATTTGTCTCTATCAATATCACACTAAGTGTTCCTCCGATATTCGGGAGTTGCATAATCTCATAGTCAGAGGAACATGTATAAGTTATGAAGAAAGCAATAGCAATAAACTAAACGATCATAGTGCTAGCTAAGCTAACAGATGGGTCTAGTCCATCACATCATTCTCTAATGATGTGATCCCGTTTATCAAATGACAACACATGTCCATGGCTAGGAAACTTAACCATCTTTGAGTAACACATCTGTTTGTCTATGTATTCACACAGGTACTAAGTTTTCAGTTAATACAACTCTAGCATGAATAATAAACATTTATCATGATATAAGGAAATATAAATAACAACTTTATTATTGCCTCTAGGGCATATTTCCTTCAGTCTCCCACTTGCACTAGAGTCAATGATCTAGTTCACATCATCATGTGATTTCACACCAATAGTTCACATCTTTATGTGATTAGTTCACATCTTCATGTGACCAATACCCAAAGGGTTTACTAGAGTCAATAATCTAGTTCACATCGCTATGTGATTAACACCCAAAGAGTGATCATCTATTGTTTGTGAGAGAAGTTTAGTCTATGGCTCTGCAACATTCATATCTGTATATATTTTGCAAATTTCTGTGTCTACAATACTCTGTACTGAGCTACTCTAGCTAATTGTTCCCACTTTCAATATGTATCTCAATCAAGACTTAGAGTCATCTAGATCGGTGTCAAAAGCTTGCATCGACATAACTCTTTACGACAAACTCTTTTATCACCTCCATAACCGAGAAATATTTGCTTAGTCCTCTAAGGATAATTTTGACCGCTGTCCAGTGATCTACTGCTAGATCACTATTGTACTCCCTTGCCAAAATCATGCTAATGTATACAATAGGACTGGTACACAACATAGCATACTTTATAGAACCTATGACTGAGGGATAGGGAGTGACTTTTCATTCTCTTTCTATTTTTCTGCCGTGGTCGGGTTTTGAGTCTTTACTCAACTTCACACCTTGCAACACATGCAAGAACTCCTTCTTTGACTGTTCCATTTTGAACTACTTCAAAATCTTGTCAAGGTATGTACTCATTGAAAAAATCTTATCAGGCGTCTGGATCTATCTCTATAGATCTTGATGCTCAATGTGTAAGCAGCTTCACCGAGGTCTTTCTTTGAAAAACTCCTTTCAAATAGTCCTTTATGCTTTCCAGAAAATTCTACATCATTTCTTTCAGAACATTCCAAACAATATGTCACTCACATATACTTTCAGAAAGGCTGTAGTGCTCCCACTCACTTTCTTGTAAATACAGACTTCACTGCAAGTCTGTATAAAACTATATGCTTTGATCACACTATCAAAGCGCATATTCCAACTCCGAGAGGCTTGCACCAGTCCATAAATGGATCGCTGGAGGTTGCACACTTTGTTAGTACCTTTAGGATCGACAAAACCTTCTGGTTGCATCATATACAACTATTATTTAATAAATCCATTAAGGAACACAGTTTTGACATCCATTTGCCCGATTTCATAAAATGCAGCAACTGCTAACTTGATTCAGACAGACTTTTCATCATCGATACGAGTGAGAAAATCTCATCATAGTCAATGCTTTGAACTTGTTGAAAACCTTTTTGCGACAATTCGAGCTTTGTAGATAGTAACACTACTATCAGCGTCCGTCTTCCTCTTGAAGATCCATTTATTCTCAATGGAAAGCCGTTCATCGGGCAAGTCAATCAAAGTCCATACTTTGTTCTTTATACATGGATCCCATCTCAAATTTCATGGCCTCATGCCATTTTGCAGAATCTGGGCTCATCATTGCTTCATCATAGTTCGTAGGTTCGTCACGGTCAAGTAACATGACCTCCAGAACAAGATTACCGCGCCATTCTGGGGCGGAACGTACTCTGGTTGACCTAGGAGGTTCGGTGGTAACTTGATTCGAAGTTTCATGATCATCATCATTAACTTCCTCACTAATTGGTGTAGGCATCACAAGAACTGATTTCTGTGATGAACTACTTTCCAATTCAAGAGAATGTACAATTACGTCATCAAGTTCTACTTTCCTCCCACTCAATTCTTTCGAAAGAATCTCCTTCTCTAGAAAGGATCCATTTTTAGCAACAAAGATATTGCCTTCGGATCTATGATAGAAGGTGTACCCAATAGTTTCTTTTGGGTATCCTATGAAGATGCACTTCTTCGATTTGGGTTTGAGCTTATCAGGCTGAAATTTTTTCACATAAGCATCGCAATTCCAAACTTTAATAAATGATAGCTTAGGATTTTTGCTAAACCACAGTTCATACGGTGTCATCTCAATGGACTTTTAGACGGTGCCCTATTTAACATGAATGCAGCTATCTCTAATGCATAACCCCAAAACGATAGTGGTAAATCGATAAGAGACATCATAGATCGCACCATATCTAATGAAGTACGGTTATGACGTTCGGACACACCATTATGCTGTGGTGTTCCATGTGGCGTGAGTTGCGAAACTATTCGACATTGTTTCAACTGAAGGCCAAACTCGTAATTCAAATATTTCGTCTCCGTGATCAGATCGTAGAAACTTTATTTTCTTGTTACGATGATTCTCCACTTCACTCTAAAATTCTTTGAACTTTTCAAACATTTCATACTTGTGTTTCATTAAGTAGATATACTCATATCTTCTCAAATCATCTGTGAAGGTCAGAAAATAACGATACCGCCGCGAGCCTCGACACTCATCGGACTGCATACATCGGTATGTATTATTTCCCGTAAGTCAGTGGCTCGCTCCATTGTTCCGGAGAATGGAGTCTTAGTCATCTTGCCCATGAGGCATGGTTCGCAAGCATCAAATGATTCATAATCAAGTGATTCAAAAAGTCCATCCGCATGGAGTTTCTTCATGTGCTTTACACCAATATGACCTAAACGGAAGTGGCACAAGTATGTTGTACTATCATTATCAACTTTGCATCTATTGGCATCAATATTATGAATATGTGTATCACTAAGATCGAGATTCAATAAACCATTTATATTAAGTGTATGACCATAGAGGGTTTTATTCATGTAAACATAACAATAATGATTCTTTGACATAACTGAATCACCATATTGCAATAAACATGATCCAATCATATTCATGCTCAACACAAACACCGAATAACATTTATTTTAGGTTCAACACTAATCCCAAAGGTAAAAGGAGTGTGCGATGGTGATCTTATCAACCTTCGAATCATTTCCAACACACATCGTCACCTTTCCCTTTTGCTAGTCTCTGTTCATTTGGCAACTCCTGTTTCGAGTTACTAATCTTAGCAACTGAACTGGTATCAAATACCCTAGGGTTACTATGAACACTAGTAAAGTACATATCAATAACATGTATATCAAATATACTTTTGCTCACTTTGCCATCCTTCTTATCCGCCAAGTATTTGGGGTAGTTCCGCTTCCAGTGACCATTCCCTTTGCAGCAAAAGCACTCAGTTTCAGGCTTAGGTCTAGCTTTGGGCTTCTTCATGGGAGTGGAAACTTTCTTGCCATTCTTCTTGAAGTTCCCTTTCTTTCCCTTGCCCTTTTACTTGAAACTAGTGGTCTTGTCAACCATCAACACTTGATGATTTTTCTTGATTTCTACCTTCGCCAATTTCAGCATCGCGAAGAGCTTGGGAATCGTTTCTATTATCCCTTGCATATTATAGTTCATCACGAAGTTCTAGTAACTTGGTGATAATGACTACAAAACTCTGTCAATCACTATCTTATCTAGAAGATTAACTCCCACTTGATTCAAGTGATTGTAGTACTCAGACATTCTAAGCACATGCTCACTAGCCGAGCTATTATCCTCCATCTTGTAGGCAAAGTACTTGTCAGAGGTCTCATACCTCTTAACACGGGCATGAGTCTGAAATACCAATTTTAGCTCTTGGAACATCTCATATGCTCCGTGGCGTTCAAAATGTTTTTGAAGTCCCGGTTCTAAGCCGTAATGTATGGCGCATTAAACTATCAAGTAGTCATCATACCGATCTTGTCAAATGTTCATAACATCTGCATCTGCTCCTGCAAAAGGTTCGTCACCTAGTAGTGCATCAAGGACACAATTCTTCTGTGCAGCAATGAGGATAATCCTCAGATCACAGATCCAGTCTGCATCATTGCTGCTATTATCTTTCAACTTATTTTTCTCTAAGAACATATCAAAAATAAATGGGGAGCTATAACATGAGCTATTGATCTACAACGTAATTTGCAAATACTATCAGGACTAAGTTCATGATAAATTAAAGTTCAATTAATCATATTACTTAAGAACTCACACTTAGATAGACATCCCTCTAGTCATCTAAATGATCACGTGATGCATATCAACTAAACCATGTCCGATCATCACGTGAGATGGAGTAGTTTTTAATGGTGAACATCACTATGTTGATCATATCTACTATATGATTCACGTTTGACCTTTCGGTCTCAGTGTTCCGAGGCCATCTCTGCATATGCTAGGTTCGTCAAGTTTAACCCGAGTATTCCGCGTGTGCAAAACTAGCCTGCACCCATTGTATGTGAACGTAGATCTTATCACACCCGATCATCACGTGGTGTCTCGGCATGACGAACTATCGCAACGGTGCATACTCAGGGAGAACACGTATACCTTGAAATTTTGTGAGGGATCATCTTATAATTCTACCTCCGTATTAAGCAAAATAAGAAGCATAAAAGATAAACATCACATGCAATCAGAATATGTGACATTATATGGCCATCATCATCTTGTGCCTTTGATCTCCATATCCAAAGTACCGTCATGATCTCCATCGTCACCGGCATGACTCCATGATCTCCATCATCTTGATCTCTATCATCGTGTCATCATGTGGTCGTCTCGCCAACTATTTCTTTTGCAACTATTGCTATGTCATAGCGATAAAGTAAAGTAATTATATGGCGCTTGCATCTTATACAATAAAGAGACAACCATAAGGCTCCTGCCAGTTGCCGATAACTTCAACAATACATGATCATCTCATACAACAATTTATATCTCATCACGTCATGACCATATCACATCACAACATGCCCTGCAAAAACAAGTTAGACGTCCTCTACTTTGTTGTTGCAAGTTTTACGTGGCTGGTATGGGCTTCTAGCAAGAACCATTCTTACCTACGCATCGAAACCACAACGATTTTACATCAAGTGTGTTGTTTTAACCTTCAACAAGGACCAGGCATAGTCAAACTCGATTCAACTAAAGCTGGAGAAACATACACCCACTAGCCACCTATGTGCGAAGCACGTCGGTGGAACCAGTCTCATGAACGCGGTCATGTAATGTCGGTCTGGGCCGCTTCATCCAACAATACTGCCGAATCAATGTATGACATGCTGGTAAGCAGTATGACTATTATCTCCCACAACTCCTTGTGTTCTACTCGTGCATATAACATCTACGCATAGACCTGGTTCTAATGGCACTATTGGGGAACGCAGTATTTCAAAAAAAATTCCTATGATCACGCAAGATCTATCTAGGAGATGCATGGCAACGAGATGGGAGAGTGTGTCTATGTACCCTTGTAGACCGAAAGCGGAAGCGTTAAGAAACATGGTTGATGTAGTTGAACATCTTCGCGATCCAACCGATCAAGTTTCGAACGTAAGACACCTCCGTGATCTGCACACGTTCAGCTCGGTGACATCCCTCGAACTCTTGCTCCAGCTAAGGTCGAGGGAGAGTTTCGTCAAAACGACAGCGTGGTGACGGTGATGATGAAGTTACCGGCACAGGGCTTCGCCTAAGCACTGCAACGATATGACCGAGGTGTGTTTCTGTGGAGGGGGCACCGCACACGACTAAGAGAAACTTTGGTGTTCCTTTGGGGTGCCCCCTCCCACCTATATAAAGGGGGAGGGAAGAGGAGGCCGGCCAAAGGGAGGAGGCGTGCCATGGGGGGGCAATCCTACTCCAAGTACGATTCGCCCCCCCCCCTTTCCTATTCCAACAAGGAGAAGGGGGAAGGTGAGGGAGGAGAGAAGGAAAGGGGGGCCCGGCCCTAGTCCAATTCGGTTTGGGCTAGGGGCAGTGTGCGCCCTACCTTGGCCTGCCTCATCTCTTCCACCAATAAGCCCATGAGGCCCAATAACCCCCCGCGGGTTCCGGTAACCCCCCCGTTACTCCGGAAAATACCCGATACACCTCGAAACTGTTCCGGTGTCCGAATATAGTCTTCCAATATATCAATCTTTATGTCTCGACCATTTCGAGACTCCTCGTCACATCCGTGATCTCATCCGGGACTCCGAACTACCATCGGTTCATCAAAACATATAAACTCATAATATCGATCATCATCAAACGTTAAGCGTGCGGACTGTCGGATGTGGGGCTCCAGCTAACCCTTAAGGTTCGAACACTGGGGTGCACGCGAAGTCTTTCCCTCCTACCGATCTACGCTCTAGCTCGCTAAGATATTTTGTACGAACTCAATGAACTCACAACACAGAAAGACACGGGGTTTATACTGGTTCGGGCCACTGTTGTGGTGTAATACTCTACTCCAGTGTGGTGGTGGTGGATTGCCTCTTGGGCTGATGATGAACAATACAAGGGGAAGAACAGCCTCCTCAGGTTGAGGTGTTCTTGTGCTTTCGTACTTGTGTCCCTCTCTGTGTCTTCTCAAGCTAAGATGAGATGATCCCGCTCTCCACTATGGTGGTGGCTAGTCCTATTTATAGAGGCCCTGGTCCTCTTCCCAAATATCGAGCGGGAAGGGAGCCAACAATGGCGGGCTAATTCGAAGGGGGACAACTAGTACGAGCCATCCTGACAAAAGTAGTCTTCGCCTGCACAAAGCTCTGGTGGTGTGCTACGTCTTGAGCTTGCGTTGGTTTTCCCCGAAGAGGAAGGGATGATGCAGCTGAGTAGCATAAGTATTTCCCTCAGTTTTTGAGAACCAAGGTATCAATCTAGTAGGAGCCCACGCTCAAGTCCCTCGTACCTGCACAAAGCGATAGCTACTCGCAACCAACGCGATTAGGGGTTGTCAAGCCCTTCACGGTCACTTACGAGAGTGAGATCTGATAGATATAATATTTTTGGTATTTTGATATAAAGATGCAAAGTAAAAAATTAAAGGCAAAGTAAATAGCAAAACAATATAAAAGTGATGGAGATTGATATGATGAGAATAGACCCGGGGGCCATAGGTTTCACTAGTGTCTTCTCTCAAGAGCATAAGTATTCTACGGTGGGGGAACAAATTACTGTTGAGCAATTGATAGAACTGTGCATAATTATGAGAATATCTAGGCATGATCATGTATATAGGCATCACATCCATGACAAGTAGATCGAAACGATTCTGCATCTACTACTATTACTCCACTCATCGACCGCTATCCAGCATGCATCTAGAGTATTAAGTTAAAAACAGAGTAACGCCTTAAGCAAGATGACATGATGTAGAGAGATAAATTCATGCAATATGAAATAAACCCCATCTTGTTATCCTCGATGGCAATGATACAATACGTGCCTTGCTGCCCCTTCTGTCACTGGGTAAGGACACCGCAAGATCGAACCCAAAGCTAAGCACTTCTCCCATGGCAAGAACTACCAATCTAGTTGGCCAAACCAAACAGATTATTCGAAGAGACTTGCAAAGATAACCAATCATACATAAAAGAATTCAGAGAAGATTCAAATATTATTCATAGATAGACTTGATCATAAACCCACAATTCATCGGTCTCAACAAACACACCGCAAAAAGAAGATTACATCGAATAGATCTCCACAAGAGAGGGGGAGAACTTTGTATTGAGATTCAAAGAGAGAGAAGAATCCATCTAGCTACTAACTATGGACCCTAAGGTCTGAGGTAAACTACTCACACTTCATCGGAGAGGCTATGATGATGTAGAAGCCCTCTGTGATGACGGCCCTCTTCCGGCGGAGCTCCGGAACAGGCCCCAAGATGGGATCTCGTGGATACAGAAAGTTGCGGTGGTGGAATTAGGTTTTTGGCTCCTGTTCTGATCGTTTGGGGGTACATGTATATATATAGGAGGAAGGAGTACGTCGGTGGAGCACCGAGAGGCCCACGAGGCAGGGGGCGCGCCCTAGGGGGGGGGCGCCCCCCCACCCTCATGACCACCTCTTTGATCCCTTGCAGTAGGGTCCAAGTCTCCTGGATCACGTTCGGTGAGAAAATCATGTTTCCGAAGATTTTATTCCGTTTGGACTCCGTTTGATATTCTGTTTATCCGAAACACTGAAATAGGCAAAAAACAGCAATTCTGGGCTGGGCCTCCGGTTAATAGGTTAGTCCCAAAAATAATATAAAAGTGGGAAATAAAGCCCAATATAGTCCAAAGCAGTAGATAATATAGCATGGAGCAATCAAAATTATAGATACGTTGGAGACGTATCAGGCATCCCCAAGCTTAATTCCTGCTCGTCCTCGAGTAGGTAAATGATAAAAAGAGAATTTTTGATGCGGAGTGCTACTTGGCATAAGTTCAATGCAAATCTTCTTAATTGTGGTATGAATATACAGATTAGAAAGATTCAAGACAAAGGTTTATATTGACATAAGAAATAATAATACTTCAAGCATACTAACAAAGCAATTATGTCTTCTCAAAATAACATGGCCAAAGAAAGTTTTCCCTACAAAATCATATAGTATGGCTATGCTCCATCTTTCCCACACAAAATATTTAAATCATGCACAACCCCGATGACAAGCCAAGCAACTGTTTCATACTCTAGCTTTTCAAAACTTTTTCAATCTTCACGCAATACATGAGATTGAGCCATGGATATAGCACTATAGGTGGAATAGAATGGTGGTTGTGGAGAAGACAAAAAAGAGAAGATAGTGTCGGTGTACTAGAATAGGGGTACCCTAGTACCCCGAACTTGTGCACGGGCAGTTGCAGCACCCCGCGGCAAGGCTTGCCGGGCGAACGCCAAGATCCTCCGTGGTTCCCTTGGAGCCATTCAAGAACAAAGTATTTAAGCTCAGGAGACAAGGCCCCGGCAAGAGGAGCTTGCCGGGAAGGCCAACCAAGGCACTCCAAGGAACTTGCCGCGACGCGCCATGCACTCCGGCAAGGCAACAAGGCCCCGGCAAGAGGAGCTTGCCGGGAAGACCAACCAAGGTACCTCGAGGCCCGGTGAGCGACAAGCTTTCGGACTTGACAAGATAACAGCAGCGGCAAGGCGCTTGCCGCGGCAGGCGGCCACTCTGTGCCCACGCTCCAGCGCATCCACCAACGTGTCGCTCTGGGGGCCTCTCCAGGCGCGCGTGGCGGAAGGCTGTGCAGCCAGCGGTGCGCAGTGGCATGCGAAGCTGACATGATCGCCATCGTGGCGAATGGTGGCGCCCCTAACGGTCCTTTTCTGCGTTGTTTGGGCGACTCAGACGGGCATTTAATGCCCTTGTCCCCTGCCGTCAGGGTTAGGTAGGGTGCACTGTACAAGTAACTGTACCAACCACCTCACTTTTTACATTTGTACCCTTCTCTGCGTTGCCACCTGTCGGTGACCCCTTTAGCGTATAAAAGGAGGCCCATGCGCAATGTAGAGGGGGTTGGAGGGGTTGGACAGGTTCGACTGGTTCGGAACCCAATAAAACACTACGCTCTCTCTCTGGAGCAAGAACACAAGATAATCAAACAAGCAGCAGTAGGAGTGTTATCTCTCCGGAGAGCTCCGAAGTTGGGTAAACTGCTCGTGTGCTTCGCCTCGATCTGCTCTTCGTGTGATCTCCGCCCCCCGCCGAACCGAAAGGGGCTCGGTCCGCCGGCCCCATAGGTGTTCGTGGATCAGTTTCCCCGACAGATAGTCTCACATCAACTAGGCGTATCAACGGGCTAGATGCCCATCAATAGATATCAATGTGAGTGAGTAGGGATTGCCATGCAACGGATGCACTAGAGCTATAAATGTATGAAAGCTGAACAAAAGAAACTAGTGGGTGTGCATCCAACTTGCTTGCTCACGAAGACCTAGGGCAATTTGAGGAAGCCCATCATTGGAATATACAAGCCAAGTTCTATAACGTAAAATTCCTACTAGTATATGAAAGTGACAACATATGAGACTCTCTATATGAAGAACATGGTGCTACTTTGAAGCACAATATATGAGACTCGCTATATCATGGTGCTACTTTTAAGCATAAGTGTGGAAAAAAGGATAGTAGCATTGTCCCTTTTTTTGGGCCTTCTTTTTTTCTTTGGCCTTTCTCTGTGTTTTTTTGGGACAATTCTCTATTGAATGATGATCATCACACTTCTATTTATTTACATCTCAATGATTACAACCCGATACTAAAACAAAGTATGACTCTATATGAATGCCTCCGACGGCGTACCGGGATATGCATTGAATCAAGAGTGACAAGTATGAAAGAATTATGAATGGTGGCTTTGCCACAAATACTATGTCAACTACATGATCATGCTAAGCAATATGACAATGATGGATGTGTCATGATGAACTAGATGGTGGAAAGTTGCATGGAAATATATCTCGGAATGGCTATGGAAATGCCATAATAGGTAGGTATGGTGGCTGTATTGAGGAAGGTATATGGTAGGTGTATGATACCGATGAAAGTTGCGTGGTATGAGAGAGGCTAGCAAAGGTGGAAGGGTGAGAGTGCGTATAATCCATGGACTCAACATTAGTCATAAAGAACTCATATACTTATTGCAAAAATTTAGAAGTTAGCAAAGCAAAGTATTACGCGCATGCTCCTAGGGGGATAGATTGGTAGGAAAAGACCATCGCTCGTCCCCGGCCGCCACTCATAAGGAAGACAGTCAATAAATAAATCATGCTCCGACTTCATCACATAACGGTTCACCATACGTGCATGCTACGGGAATCACAAACTTCAAAACAAGTATTCTTTAAATTCACAACTACTCAACTAGCATGACTTTAATATTATCACCTCCATATCTCAAAACAATTATCATGCTTCAATCTTTTCTTAGTATTCAACACACTCAAAAGAAAGTTTCACAAATCTTGAATACCAAGCATATTTTTATTAGGCAAATTACCATGCTATTAAGAGACTCTCAAAATAATTTAAGTGAAGCATGGGAGATCAATAGTTTCTTTAAAACGAATCCACCACCGTGCTCTAAAAAGATCTAAGTGAAGAACATAGAGAAAAATTATCTAGCTAAAAAGATATAAGTGAAGCACATAGAGCAAAATTATCTAGCTCAAAAGATATAAGTGAAGCACATAGAGCAAAATTATCTAGCTCAAAAGATATAAGTGAAGCACATAGAGCAAAATTATCTAGCTCAAAAGATATAAGTGAAGCACATAGAGTATTCTATCAAATTTTAATTCATGTATGGCTCTCTCAAAAGGTGTGTACAGCAAGGATGATTTTGGCATACTAACAAACAAAGACACAAATAACACAAGATGCTCCAATCAAAACACATATCATGTTGTTGAATAAAAATATAGCTCCAAGTAAATTACCGATGAAAGTGGACGAAAATAGGGGATGCCTTCAGGGGCATCCCAAAGCATTGACTTTTTGGTGTCCTTGGATTATATTGGGGGTGCCATTGGCATCCCCAAGCTTAGGCTCTTGACACTCCTTTTTCCATGATCCATCAAAAGAATTCACCCAAAACTTGAAAACTTCACAACACAAAACTCAAAATAGAAAACTCGTGAGCTCCGTTAGCGAAAGAAAACAAAAGACCACTTCAAGGTACTGTAATGAACTCATTCTTTATTTATATTGGTGTTAAAACTACTGTATTCCAACTTCTCTATGGATTATAAACTATTTTACTAGCCATAGATTCATCAAAATAAGCAAACAACACACGAAAAACAGAATCTGTCAAAAACAGACTAGTCTGTAGTAATCTGTAGCTAGCGCAAGATCTGGAACCCCAAAAATTCTAAAACAAATGCTGGACGTGAGGAATTTATGTATTAATCATATTCAAAAAGAATTAACTAAATAGCACTCCTCAAATAAAAATGACAGAAGTTCTCGTGAGCGCTAAAGTTTCTGTTTTTTACAGCAAGTTCAACAAGACTTTCCCCAAGTCTTCCCAACGGTTCTACTTGGCACAAACACTAATTAAACACAAAAAACACAACCAAAACAGAGGCTAAATAATTTATTTATTAAATAAAAGCAAGGATAAATATTGGGTTGATTCCCAACAAGCGCTTTTCTTTAAAGCCTTATAGCTAGGCATTGATAATTTTAATGATGCTCACACGAAAGACAAGAATTGAAGCACAAAAGGAGCATCATAAAGCACGTGACAAACACATCTAAGTCTAACATACTTCCTATGCATAGGCATATTATAGGCAAACAAATTACCAAGGCAAGCAAAAACTAGCATATGCAAGGGAGACGAAAGAAACAATAGCAATCTCAACATAACGAGAGGTAATTTAGTAACATGAAAATTTCTACAACCATATTTTCCTCTCTCATAGTAATTACATGTAGGATCATAAGCAAATTCAACAATATAGCTACCACGTAAAATATTCTCAACATGATCCACATGCATGCAAAGTTGGCACTTTTCCGAAATACTGGGATTAACATTAACTAAAGTCATGACCTTCCCAAACGCACTTTTATCAAAAACTTAATAAGATTGAACATTCTCTAAATATGTGGGATCTAAATTTGACATTCTTCCAAACCCACTTTCAATATTATTGCAAACATTATAATCAATCTCATATTCATCATGGGGCTTAAATAAATTTTCAAGATCATAAGAAGAATCACCCCAATCATGATCATTGCAACAAGTAGAGGACATAGCAAAACTAGCATCCCCAAGCTTAGGGTTTTGCATATTATTAGCACAATTTACATTAATAGAATTTATATTATCATCATTGCAATCATGCTTTTTATTCAAAGATCTATTGTGAATCACTTCATAAAGTACTTCATCACACTTTTTAGATTAACGAATTTCAAGCAAAAATTCATAAAGGTAATCTAGTGCACCAAACTCACTAGCAATTGGTTCAACATAACTGGATCTCTTAAAAAGATTAGCAAGCGGATGAGGATCCATAAATCTTATGTCCTCTGTTTAGTAATAAATAAATGACTACCAACCATACGAGCAAACAAAAGGCAAGCGGAAAAGAGAGGGAGGATAGAGAGAGAGGGCGAATAAAACGGCAAGGGTGAATTGGGGGAGAAGAAAACGAGAGCCAAATGGCAAATAATGTAATGCGAGAGATAGGGATTGTGATGGGTACTTGGTATATTGACTTTTTGCATAGACTCCCCGGCAACGGCGCCAGAAATCCTTCTTGCGACGTCTTGAGCTGGCGTTGGTTTTCCCCGAAGAGGAAGGGATGATGCAGCAGAGTAGCGTAAGTATTTCCCTCAGTTTTGAGAACCAAGGTATCAATCCAGTAGGAGCCCACGCTCAAGTCCCTCCTACCTGCACAAAGCGATAGCTACTCGCAACCAACGTGATTAGGGGTTGTCAAGCCCTTCACGGTCACTTACGAGAGTGAGATCTGATAGATATAATATTTTTGGTATTTTTGATATAAAGATGCAAAGTAAAAAAGTAAAGGCAAAGTAAATAGCAAAACAATATAAAAGTGATGGAGATTGATATGATGAGAATAGACCCGGGGGCCATAGGTTTCACTAGTGGCTTCTCTCAAGAGCATAAGTATTCTACGGTGGGTGCACAAATTACTATTGAGCAATTGATAGAATTGTGCATAATTATGAGAATATCTAGGCATGATCATGTATATAGGCATCACGTCCGTGACAAGTAGATCGAAACGATTCTGCATCTACTACTATTACTCCACTCATCGACCGCTATCCAGCATGCATCTAGAGTATTAAGTTAAAAACAGAGTAACGCCTTAAGCAAGATGACATGATGTAGAGAGATAAATTCATGCAATATGAAATAAACCCCATCTTGTTATCCTCGATGGCAACGATACAATACGTGCCTTGCTGCCCCTTCTGTCCCTGGGTAAGGACACCGCAAGATCGAACCCAAAGCTAAGCACTTCTCCCATGGCAAGAACTACCAATCTAGTTGGCCAAACCAAATGGATAATTCGAAGAGACTTGCAAAGATAACCAATCATACATAAAAGAATTCAGAGAAGATTCAAATATTATTCATAGATACACTTGATCATAAACCCACAATTCATCGGTCTCAACAAACACACCGCAAAAAGAAGATTACATCGAATAGATCTCCACAAGAGAGGGGGAGAACTTTGTATTGAGATCAAAGAGAGAGAACAAGCCATCTAGCTACTAACTATGGACCCAAAGGTCTGAGGTAAACTACTCACACTTCATCGGAAGGGCTATGATGATGTAGAAGCCCTCCGTGATGACGGCCCTCTTCCGATGGAGCTCCGGAACAGGCCCCAAGATGGGATCTCGTGGATACAGAAAGTTGCGGCGATGGAATTAGGTTTTTGGCTCCTATTCTGATCGTTTGGGGGTACGTGTGTATATATAGGAGGAAGGAGTACGTCGGTGGAGCACCGAGGGGCCCACGAGGCAGGTGGGCGCGCCCTAGGGGGGCACCCCCCACCCTTGTGACCTCCTCTTTGATCCCTTGCAGTAGGGTCCAAGTCTCCTAGATCACGTTCGGTGAGAAAATCACGTTTCCGAAGATTTCAATCCGTTTGGACTCCGTTTGATATTCTGTTTATCCGAAACACTGAAATAGGCAAAAAAACAGCAATTCTGGGCTGGGCCTCCGGTTAATAGGTTAGTCCCAGAAATAATATAAAAGTGGAAAATAAAGCCCAATATAGTCCAAAACAGTAGATAATATAGCATGGAGCAATCAAAAATTATAGATACGTTGGAGACGTATCATGGTGACACCGTCTTGGGCTCCACGACGACCTCTGTCTTGCAGTACATGGTCTTGGTCTTGTTGCACCGAAATGGCAACCTTTGCCTGATGCCTCGGTACTCCGCGGCTGCGCTTGCCTCCTTTGCACCGAAGAGGAAACAAGGACGCTGCTTGTGCTGGCGCCCACCTGGTGTCGATTGTCATGGCTCACGTCATGAGAGCCTCGTGAGGTTCGCCTCGCCTTGATATCTCCGCCCCTCGCGAGCCTGCCTGACTAGGCCGCTCGAGAGGAGGTCTTGCGTCATCCGCCTCGTGGGGCTTGGACCCTCGTGAGGGTCTTGGATGCTTTGTTGGTGAAGATGGGCCGTACGGCCTGCTGGCTCCGCCATGCCGCGGGCCACAGACAGACAAGTCTGGGGACCCCCGTTCCTAGAACGACGACAGTAGCCCCCGGGCCCAAGGTGCGTGCGGGCTTGGCTTCGTGGCGAAGCCAAGGGTCAAGTTCGGAGCGCCGCGGGCCCCAAAAGCTTGTAGCTTCGGTTGACGCGTGGAAGTTGATTGGACGTGGGCGTCTCCGCTTCCCCACGCTGCCGCGACGACTTCACGACTTGACAAGTCCCTACGACATGCAAGGGAAACCATCATTACCTGCGATCGTGGGAGATGCCGGTTGGCCTTCTCTTGCTATAAATGGGGAGAGGGGGGAGCCCCCGTTGCCCATCTCTTCCTCGCTTGCTCACTTCTTCTTCTCTTCATTGCTTGCTCCAATTGTGCCTATCAGAAGGTTCTCCAACGAAGAGAAGGGGAAAGCTCCCCGGGATGTCCCGGAGCCACTCCCGCCGAAGAAGAGGTCGATCCATCATCGTGACGAAGCGGCGATGCAGGTGGCGACGAGGCCTCAGTGCGAGCCGCCTCATCCAGGGTACCCGCTACCCTTGTACACCCAGGCCGAGGGCTCGGGAGGACGAAGTGACGAGCAGCGCTGCCCATGCTGCATCCGGGGTCACCGCGCCATGGCGACGCGTGCCGTCCACGCCGTGGACTCCTCGCGTGAGTTGGTGCTGTGGGTGCCGACGCCTCTGAGCTCCTGGATCCGCTTCCCGCGGTTCTTCTCCGACGTGATGCCGCTGAGGGGGCCTCTCGAGCTTTGGCTGCAGCACTCACAGCAAACGAAGCAAAGATCAAAGCAGTCCCCACTAGCAAGATCTTCATGACTTGCGGCTGGGGCGAGGTCACGCGGGTCTGTCGTGCGAGGGGCGCCCTCGCGATCCACTTCGAGTACGATAGTGCCTCCACGCTTTTCTTCAAGGTCGTCGACGCTGAGGGCCGTTGCCTGGAGTGCTGCTCCGGAGAAGAACGTGAGGCAGATGCGCGCTCCGCTCGCGTCCACTCCAGCAACAACAGCCCTTGGGATTCCAGCAGTTCTCCTGAGCTCTATGAGAGTCCGGAGACGAGCGACGACAGCTACGTCCCCCCGAGCTCTTGCCGTGCTCGGAGGAGGGCTGCGGCATCCAGCTGCCGCCGCCGCCGATCTGGATGGGGTTGGCGCCGGCCTCCCGTGGCCCACTGTTGATGATGGCGTCCGCCAAGGGAGGGTGTAGATAGGATCCCCTTAGCATGAGCTTTTGTTTCCTGTGAAGAATCATGAATTACCCCGTGGGGGCATGTAAGGATCTGCAATGCCTTTGTACTTATTTTCCTTGTTATGAAGATTTGATGAACACGTGTCCCGTTAAGGCTCGGTCTCCCCTTTCCTTCCTCGCGATAGCTTGTTGCTCTACGCTGACGGGTCCCAGTCCCAAGGCGGCTACAGCCGTCGCTGGTATGCCAGGTCGCGATGCCGTGGTCAAGGCCAGGAGGTGCCCGACCCAAGGTCTAGTAAGAGCCCCCGACGCGCGATGCTTAGGAGGTCCCCCTTAGCGCCCAAGCGGCTATGCTAAGGAAAGAAAGGAAGATGACTTGGCCGTAACGGGGTTGCGGCATGGTGTGAGCGACTACTAGGCCCAAATAATTAGCCGATCCGGGGGCGAGACTTATCTTGCTGACTTCGCGGTGATTCATGGTGTTGCACTAGGGCTGCATGCCAACTTACACGACATAGCTAGGCCGGTCCGTACGAGTTTTCCTTCTCCCGAGCTCTTCTTAGTGCTCTACGTCCTCAGGTCCCGGCCCTCGAGCGAGCTCAGCTGCCACTTGTATGCCATGTTGCGATGCCGTGGTCAAGGCCAGGGGGTGAGGGCTGGAGAGCCAGTAAGAGCTCCTGAGTCACGATGCTCAGGAGCCCCCTTTTAACGCGCAAGCGAATCGCACGAGAGAAAAGGAGACTCGCGGTGTCGTCTGCTATCCTTCCCACAGGGTCCCTTTGGACAGGCACAAGAAGAAACATGGTTTTCCGTTACTGCCACCTGCCTGCCGCTTGTTGGTTCGAATGAAGCAAAGGCACTGAGGGCCTGGTGAGGTGACGTGCACGACGCGTGCCGCGAGCCAGAGCTCGACCACTCAGATTTGTCGGTCATGGCAGGGACAGACCCATGCACCAGCGACATGCCTGTGTAGAGGCCCTGAGGGAGGCAATGATCGAGCAGGTGATAGCAGTTGGCGGGTTAAGCATGAAGAGCAGACCGACTTGGATAAATGCAGGAAGATACATGCCACTGGGTCTGGCCCGAGCGGCGTGGGGATGATGCAGCCCGAGGGGCGCCCCCAACAAGTTAAGCTAAAGACATAAGCAAAAGGGACACATGCAAAAGGGACGGACCCATGTGGCCCTGGGAATAATGCATCCTGAGGGGCGCTCCCAGCTTAAATGAACTTGGAAGATGTCACCTGGTTCTGTAGACGAAGTAGAGTTGGTGCAGCTGAAGCCACGTGTTGAAGGAGTGGCTCCTCATGAGCCACCGGGACCCTGAGCTTCTGGAGGCCCTGGGGGCTCAGGAGGTTCCCTGAAAACCATCACCATCTCCTCCGAAACAGCGTGGAACTTGGCCTCCTAAGCCGCCAGGACTTCCCGCACATTGCGCTGATAGGCCGACGCCACGCTCGGCAAGCCGAAGGGCATGCGAACGTAGTTGTGTGGTCGACCCTCACAGCGGCCCGCACGTGATGGCCAGAAGCGTTCCTTAGACGCGGCCCTGTTGAGCCCTGGGATGTTGATGCAGATGCGCAGTTCAGCTCCCTCGCCTGGATGGTGAGCCACGCTCGGTGAGCGGTTGTTGCCGCGCATGGCTCTCGCCGTGCATGGCTCTCGCGTCTTGTAGCTCTTGGGTGGTCTTGGTGATGAACTCCTGGAGGTGGGCACTCCCTGCCCTGTGCTCTCCTGAGGAAAGTGTGCCGTGAAGCACGCTTCCAAGTGGTGCCCAAGCGCCTCCCCTGTGAGGTTGGCAAGGTCTAAGGCTCTCCAGAGGGAGCCCCCGAGTCTTGCCTGAGTAGGGCGCCGGGCGTGCTTTCTTATGCGGTGGAGGGAGGCGCCCCTGGAGCGGGCGCTGATCCTAATGAGGCTCCTGACGCGACGCCATCTTCTTGGGGTCCTGCGCGGCGCAACGGCTTCTTCTTGGGGATGGTCTCCGGAGGGCCTTCACTTCTGCTGTCAGGGTTGTCGATTGATGCGGCTTGGAAGGCGCTCTCAAGGGAGCACACTGCATCCCTTTCTTCACATGGGACCGTGATGATTCCCCCGCTTCCTGGCATCTTGAGAATGTTGTAGCCGTGGTGAGTGACTGCCATGAACTTGGCCAGGGCTGGATACCCGAGGATGGCATTGTACGACAGGCGGATGTGCGCGACGTCAAAGTAGATGAGTTCGGTGCGGTAGTTCTTGCGCTCCCCGAAGGTGACAGGCAGGCGGACTTGCCCTATCAGTGTGGTGGAACCGTCAGTCACTCCTAAGAAAGGCTTGGTTGGCTGGAGCTGCTCATAGGGCACTTGGAGGTTGTCAAACGTGTCGACGGATAGGACGTTGAGCCCTGCACCGCCGTCGATGAGAGTCTTGGTGACTTGCACATTGCTAATGACTGGGGAGCACAACATGGGGAGTGTGCCAGCGGTGGCTGCGCACTTGAGCTGGTCGGACGAGTTGAAGGTGATGGCGCATTGGGACCACCTGAGCGGGCGCGTGGCCTCAAGCTTGGGGAGTGCCGCGTTCACCTCGCGAGTGAACTGTTTGAAGATGTGCTGAGAGGCTGGGGCCTGAGCACCGCCCAAGATGCAAGCGACCGCACGCGGCTCCTGGAAGCCCCCAGCCCCCTCGTCCTAGTGGTGGTCGTCGTTCCTTCTCGGTGGCGGCAACGGGGGAAGACCGGCATTGCCCTGGGGGCGATCGTCCCAAGGCGGGTCCCTCCAGGCACCCTCGCGAGGTTGGTCTTGCCAACGGTCTTCACGAGGCCGGTCATGCTACTCCTGGCGCGGGCCACGGTCGTCCCAGCATCCGCCTCCGCGTCCTCCTCCGCGGCCGTAGCCTCGATCGTTGTGCTTGGGGCGTCGACTGAAGTGTCCTCCCCGTATGGCTCTGAGCTCTTGACAGTCGCTGGTGTTGTGGGTGTTCAGGTTGTGGAAGGTGTAGAACGGACGGCCATTCTTGGAAGACTCCGGCTGATCTGTACCTCGCTTGGTGTCGGGCTCCGCTGCGAGCACCATTGCCTCTTTGCGCTTCATGTCCTTAGCCTTGGCCTTCTTCTCCTCCACTCCTGCAGCTTGCAGCTCAAGGAGAGAGAGGCGCCCATCCTCAGCTCTTGCACACTTGGTCGCCAGGTTGAACAGCTCCTGAGATGTGCTAAGCTCCTCGTGGATAGCCAGCTCTTCCTTCATCTTGATGTCTCGGATGCCATCTGAGAACGCGGAGATGATGGCTTCGTCCGTGATGCGCTGGATGTTGAAGCGCTGGATGTACTTCTGGAGGGTCTCTCATTGTTGAAGCGCTGGATGTACTTCTGGAGGGTCTCTCCTGGCTGTTGCTTGATGCGGCGTAGATCGACTGCAGCCGGTGGGCGGTCGCGAGTGCCCTGGAAGTTTGCGATGAAGCAGTCGCGCATCTCGTTCCAGATGGAGATCGAGCCGTGCTTTAGGTTCAGGAGCCAGGAGCGGGCCCCATCCTTGAGAGCCATGGGAAACCAGTTTGACATGACTTTTTCATCGCTGTTGGCCGCTTCGATGCTCAACTCATAGAGCTGCAGGAATTCTGCGGGGTTGGCGGTGCCGTCGTATCGAGGAGGCAGATCTGGCTTGAACTTGCCTGGCCAGGCAACACTACGCAACTCAGGGGTGAAGGTGCGGCAGCCGGTGAAGGCGTGGCAGGCGGTGCCGTCGTATCTAGGTCATGGCGAAGTCTGCGCTGTGCCATCGCAGGCACTACGCGGTCTTGACGAGGTGGCGCGGGGAGCACCGGTGCAGCTTCTCACGGATGCGAGATTTCCTGGTAGCTTCTTTCTTCACGCGCAGGCGCGGGGCACGGTGGATCACGCTATGGTGGCGCGCGCCTTGGTGCCAAGGCACAGTCTTGGGGTCGAGGCGGTGGAGGCATGCCATGAGCCCCGTCACCCACGGCTGGTTGAGGGGGAGGTAGAGAGTGGGATGGCGCCGGAGAGCCCCCTGCGGCACGGACGAGCTCGGCGACGCAGTCGAGCCACTCCTCGTAGAGGTCGTCTATGGGGCGGTAACGTGGGAGCTCGTTCGCTGCGATGAGCGTGGCCCGTGCCTCCATGGGAGCACGGTGCGCGTGGGACGAAGAACCAGCAGGGGTGAGTGATGGAGTAGCGGTGCGGCCGTCCTGCCGCACCGAAGGATGCTGCGAGGACGCCCGCTGCTCGTTCCCCACCGGGCCGGTGGAAGCGCTGGCAACGGGGGACGGAGAACGACGAAGCGGCCCGCCGACGGGAGCCGTCTGAGCGGCGCGGGCGGCGAGGGCAGCCCGACGCTCAGCTCGAGCACGGTGAGTGTCCGACAGGGAGACGACGGAGCGACGGACTGACGGAAGGGAAGCTACGGCGCGCCCATACCTAGTGCGCCAAATGTCGGATGTGGGGCTCCGGCTAACCCTTAAGGTTCGAACACTAGGGTGCGCGCGATGTCTTTCCCTCCTACCGATCTACGCTCTAGCTCGCTAAGATCTTGCGGACGAACTCGGTGAACTCACAACACAGAAAGACACGAGATTTATACTGGTTTGGGCCACCGTTGTGGTGTAATACCCTACTCCAGTGGGGTGGTGGTGGATTGCATCTTGGGCTGATGATGAACAATACAAGGGGAAGAACAACCTCCTGAGGTTGAGGTGTTCTTGTGCTTTCGGACTTGTGTCTCTTTCTGGGTCTTCTCAAGCTAAGATGAGATGATCCTGCTCTCCACTATGGTGGTGGCTAGTCCTATTTATAGAGGCCTTGGTCCTCTTCCCAAATATCAAGCAGGAAGGGAGCCAACAATGGCGGGCTAATTTGAAGGGGGACAACTAGTATGAGCCATCCTGACAAAAGTAGTCTTCGCCTGCACAAAGCTCTGGTGGTGACGCGGTCTTGGGCTCCACGATGACCTCCATCTTGCAGTCCATGGTCTTGGTCTTGTTGCACCGAAATGGCAACCTTTGACTGATGCCTCGGTACTTCGCGGCTGCGCTTGCCTCCTTTGTACCAAAGAGGAAACAAGGACGTTGCGCGCGCTGGCGCTCGCCTGGTGTCGATCATCATGGCTCATGTCACGGGAGCCTCGTGAGGTTCACCTCGCCTTGATATCTCCGCCCCTCACGAGCCTGCCTGACTAGGCCGCTCGGGAGGAGGTCTTGCGTCGTTTGCCTCATGATGGTCTTGGATCCTTTGTTGGTGAAGATGGGCCATATGGCCTGCTGGCTCCGCCACGCCGCGGGCCGTAGGCAGTCAAGTCTGGGAACCCCCGTTTCCAGAACGCCGACATGGATCAGACGGGTTCGAGAACTATGTAGACATGACCGAGACTCATCTCCGGTCAATAACCAATAGCGGAACCTGGATGCTCATATTGTCTCTAACAAATTCTACAAAGATCTTTATCGGTCAAACCGCATAACAACATACGTTGTTCCCTTTGTCATCGGTATGTTACTTGCCCGAGATTCGATTGGCGGTATCATGATACCTAGTTCAAACTCGTCACCAACAAGTCTCTTTACTCGTTCCGTAATGCATCATCCCGCAACTAACTCATTAGTCACATTGCTTGGAAGGCTTATAGTGATGTGCATTACCAAGAGGCCCCAGAGACACCTCTCGGACAATCGAAGTGACAAATCTTAATCTTGATCTATGCCAACTCAACAAACACCACTGGCGACACCTATAGAGCATCTTTATAATCACCCAGTTACTTTGTGACGTTTGATAGCACACTAAGTGTTTCTCCGGTATTTGGGAGTTGCATAATCTCATAGTCATATGAACATGTATAAGTCATGAACAATGCAATAGCAATAAACTAAACGATCATAGTGCTAAGCTAACAGACGGGTGTAGTCCATCACATCATTATCTAATGATGGCATCCCGTTTATCAAATGAAAACACATGTCCATATCTAGGAAACTTAACCATCTTTGATTAATGAGCTAGTCAAGTAGAGGCATACTCGGGACACTCTGTTTGTCTATGTATTCACACATGTACTAAGTTTCCGGTTAATACAACTCTAGCATGAATAATAAGCATTTATCATGAGGAAATATAAATAACAACTTTACTATTGCCTCTAGGGCATATTTCCTTCAGTCTCCCACTTGCACTAGAGTCAATAATCTAGTTCACATCGTCATGTGATTTCACACCAATAGTTCATATCTTTATGTGATTAGTTCACATCTTCATGTGACTAATACCAATAGGGTTTATTAGAGTCAATAAACTAGTTCACATCGCTATGTGATTAACACCCAAAGAGTGATCATGTTTTGCTTGTGAGAGAAGTTTAGTCTACGGGTCTGCAGAATTCAGATCCGTATGTATTTTGCAAATTTCTGTGTTTACAATACTCTGTACAGAGCTACTCTACCTAATTGTTCCCATTTTCAATATTTATCTAGATCGAGACTTAGAGTCATCTAGATCGGTGTCAATCGATGAATTTCGAGGAGACCTCCGAACCTAACCTATTTCCTTCTAGCCTCTTCGAATCTCGAGGGCAAGATTCAGTTGAAGGGTGGTAGGTTTGTAACAACCCGAAATTCTGAATTTTGGAATGTTATATTAATTATGTGATAACGATTGCTTGTGTGATTTGTTGTGTGAAATTGAGTGAAATTTGAAACTTCTTGAAAGTTGAATGAGAGGGAATGAAATGACGTTCCCAAACATTCATGTTGCATTCCGATCTCCATGAAATCAAATTCTTTTCATCACAAAACCCTAGAGTGAAGATGATATGACTTCTTCCATTTAAACAAATGAAAAGGGTTTTGAAATGATTTTAACTCCATTTGGAAATATTCCAAATTCGGAAACTTTATGCAACTCAATGATTTTCATGGTAGAAGATAAAATGACTTCTTCAAATGCTAAGAATGAGAGTTTGAAGTTTGAAAGAATCAAATTGAAAGTCCCTTTGAAGTTATTTTGAAACCCACTTTCAATTTGGAGTTATTTGGTTTTTATTCAAATTATTTTTCTCCAAAACTAAAATAAATGGAAATAAGGGTAAAATGATGCCCCTCAAAGTAAAATTAGTAGAAAATAAATTTGAAATGATTTTGGTATTTTAAAAATGATTTTTATTGGGTTTTATTGCAAAAGTAGCACTGTTTGCTTTATTTAAATTTTTGTGAAATTTATTTGCCGCCGAAAATATGTTCATGTTTTAGGAAATCATTCTCTGAAATTTTGATATATAATATGCCTATGCGAATTTTTCTGTTATTTTTAGTTTTCGTATTTCTTATTCTGGAAAAATGTTTAAAAAATCCTTTCTGCCGAACTGTGCCGGCCCAGCCAACCGAGCTAGGCCAAGCGAAGCCCCGCGCGCCCCGCTCCGCCCCGGCCTCCAGTCGGAGACCATCCACCGGACGCCATCATCGCCAAGTTGTCCCTGACCCGGACACCCCGCCGCATCGCCCCCTCCTCCGAGCCACCACCCTCTCCTCCCACATATAAAAGGGTGAATCCTCAGCCCTCTCTTTCCTCCACATCTCGTAGCCGCCACCCCATCTCGCAGCCACCGCAGCCGCCGCCGACGAACTCCGCAGCCGCCGCCCTCGTCGCCGTTGACCCTCGTCGACACCATCACCGCAACCACCGCAATGTGCCGCACCTCCCCAGCTCCTCCGCCGTCACTGCCGACCCCGAAGCCGTCACCCCACTCGCCGCCGCCGTCGTCTTCTTCATCGTCGGCGACCCCAACTGTCGCAGTAAGCCACCAGGACACCTCGACCATCCGATCTTTGTAGCGAATGTTTTCATCTAATAAGTTTTCGTTAGTTTTTCTGTCACGTAGCCAGGGACCCAGATGCAATTTGTTTATTATACAGATTAGTCCCTGATTTTAAAACCCTCACAACTTTTAAACCGTTTGTCCAAATTCAATGAACCAACGCCAAATTCTTCGTCATGATCTCGACTATCCTTAGAACTTATTAAATCAAAATTTTGAAATTTTAAAATTTGAATTAGATCTGATTCAAATTTAAACTTCTTTTGGCTATAACTTGAGTTTTATAACTACGATTTAGTTGATTCCTTTTTGCAAATCGAATCTCGTGACATGTACTTTCTGTTAAGATCAAAATCACATAACTTTGCTACTTTTAAAAATTAGTTTCTGTCCAACAGCTTTATTTGATGGTTTTGAAGTTTTTCAAGTATTTTCTTCATTCTTTTGGATCTTTGAGTGACTGATTATGTGTGGTTATAATTGTTTGCTTATGATAGATTGATCGGAGTGTGATGAGTAGAACTATCAGGAATTATGAGTGCGAAGAATCTTCATCAATAGTACAAGGCAAGTTCACACTTTTATCATATTCTTCCTATACTCAGTTTACTTGCATTAGTTTCACCCTCAAAGTTGCATGAGTAGGCTTGGGAACATGTGGTTATGCTTTGTAGTTCATGAGGAAGGAACCTATAACCTTTGATCACCCCGGGAATATACGTTATGCTCATATTGCTTAGCCATGCTCGTAGACGGTGATTGGTACGTGAGAAATCATGCAAGTTGTGAGAGTTATTAATTAAGGACAACTTAAGGTGGCAACTTTAATACACATCTGGGTGGACTGCTTGCGGGCACCTAGAGAATTCAGTGTTGTCCTAGGAAATTCCGGAGTACTCGTGTGATCATCCTATGGAATGCCATCCAGGCTCAAAGGGATCATATAATTATTCATGCCTAGAAACTTCCGTGTGCAGCCATTATGGGCTCTGGCATAGTTGAGTAAGTTGTGGGAAACCTTTCCATGATATGCTAGCAGATGTAGGGGATTGTAGGTGTACCGACCTATCTATCGGTTAAGGGGACCTCTTTAGAAAGACTATGTATCGATCAGCCGGTTCTCAAACATCATGAAGTGCGAGGAATTCAACGGAGGAGATCGAGACTTGTGGGGAAAAGTGCGCAAACCTCTGCAAAGTGTACAAACTAATCATGATTAGCCGTGTCCCCGGTTATGGACAACTTTGAGTATATGGAAGTGAATTATTGGTTGATCTCATCACTTTATTTGATCAATGAATTGGGTTATTATTATTACTTGGTAATTTTGGGATTGAGTTGGACGAACCTTCTCAATAATGGCATAAACTTGGTAGAAAAAATAAAAATGTATTCCTTTGTTGTAGGGGAAAATAGCTTTATGCAAAATTAAACTTAGAGCCTCCACCATCCAAATATGCATATAGAAATAGAGATTTTCATTATTATTCTTTAGTGTGAAATTGCCAGTACATTCAATGTACTGACCTACTTGGATGCAATGTCTCATGTTGCAGGAATCATATGACGAGTAAGTGATACGTTAGGGTTATGATGTCTACACTCAACTTTGCAATTGGTGTTATTGGGACTCCACAATTTTGATGTTACTTTCGCTATATGGATTGAGGTAATAGTATTTACGTTACATCGTACATGTGATTGAACTCTGTTATAAATCCTCGAGTACTGTGTTTGTCAGCATACCGATCCAGGGATGACATTTAAGCACAGAGACTTGATCCATTTGGGTCGGGTCGCTACACCGATGGTCGGTCAACAAAGTTTTGTACAGTGTGGATCTGAGCATTACTGATGTAGAGTACTTGGATACATGGAATCATTACACATAATTTGTGATTTTACTCCGGATATCAATCCATAATTCAGCCACCTGTGCCCGTATTAAGGCTTGGGGGCTACCGGGCTTTAGGCTTATCATTTACAAATATTAAAGGGGTACATCGATCCCCGATCTGGTGTTGCCACCCGACCAATGTCTCGGGGGCTACTGCATTGCCTATTCAATGCAAAAAATTCAAAGTGCTTAGTGTTCCGCTTGACCGAACTACAGGCAAACACATCTTTGGACAACAATAGGTACCATCTGGGACATATCCGACATCAAGCTAATATATTACGGCGACTTCTCAAAACCCTCTCTCAAGGGCCCGTCTGCCGATCACTATCTCCTCTAATGTGCATCTTGGATTTTTGGCCGACACACACCTTGAAGGTTATTGGCTATACATCTTGGTAGAGAATACATTGCACAAATCAGAATTAAATTCATAAAAATCAGCCCATGTCCGGCGTTGGTGGTCGACTTCAAAAGATACCTTGGAAGCAGTCCGGCCTAAAGCTCGGGAACAAGTGGCTGGCTCCATAGAGGGTATTTCTGGCATTAAGCTCGGCTAAACTCCTTCGACTTTTTCGAGCCAAGGTGATCTATGACACCTCGGATACAGTCCGGCATTTGAGCTTGGATGTAGTCTGGCATTCGAGCTCAGACGCAAGAGGACACCGCCGCACGGGAAACACTTCAAACCTGAGGTAGGCGTAAAAATAACAAGGCATTGTTAAAGGCTGGTAACTTAAAGGGGCTCCTCGGATACCCGATGTATAAACTCTTTGGATCTACTTCATAAATCCTCGAGATCGAAGATGAGGAGATTTGTTGAACTAGTTTTCAAGACCGATGACCGAAGATGAAGAACAGTTCAGAAGAATCGAGTAGCGTCGCCAACTTGAAGACCGGTTCAGGGGGCTACTGACGATGTCCTGGACTAGGGGGTACTCACCATGTCGTCTCCCGACCAGTGGGTTGGGCCGAGGACCCCCATGATGATTCACTAATGGGCCACTTCGGGCAGCCCATGCCGAATAGAAGGAGGCTAGGCTAGGCTACGGTGCATATATCAACAGAGGCTAGGCTAGTCAATAGACAATCTAATATTCATTAGAACAATCTAGTGGTAGATACTTGTACTCTGTACTATCCCCCGTATGAATATAATCAAAATTAGGATGTAGGGTTTTACCTCCATCAAGAGGGACCGAACCTGAGTAAAACATGTGTCTGTGTTACCATCACTCCAAGACGCCTAGCTTAGGACCCCTACTGGGTGAGGGTGATGCGGTTCCATATCTTGTACACTGCATAGGCGTCCTTTGCCGCATACTCGATATGCTTCATGGTCAAAGGCAGGGTGGCCCCACGCCTGTGTTCTTCGTTGGTGATCTTCTTCTTCATGTTGTTGTTGTAGTCGTCGATGAGCAGGCCGGCGACATCTGCAAGGGAGTCCAACTCCTTGGTGGCCTCGGACACCCTCCATTCCTTTTGGACGTCGACAAAGTTGGCGACCTCCAGATTGACGCGCTCTAGCCTGGTTTTGTCGCTGGCGATGGAGAAGCTAGCAAATGCGTACCTGGGTCAGCGAGGAAGTTGTCGAAGACGGTGCACCTTTTAGCAGTGCTCAGTTGAAAGAGCAGCACCGGTTGAGTCTTACCGACGGAG
This sequence comes from Triticum aestivum, assembly GCF_018294505.1. Classification (NCBI taxonomy): domain Eukaryota; kingdom Viridiplantae; phylum Streptophyta; class Magnoliopsida; order Poales; family Poaceae; genus Triticum; species Triticum aestivum. The sequence goes on from NC_057797.1 coordinate 487,926,576, forward strand.
AGTTGGACGAGGGCGAGTTTCTGCGTCGCGTCAGGCTCTTTGTTCTACTCAAGATCAATCCCAACGATCTTGTGGCGCTGGAGCTTGAGTTAGCGCTCGTACAGCTCGAGGGAGGTCGCCATTTGCATCTTGTCGTTGGTGTGGATGACGTGCAACTTGGTGTTGCCATGTGCCTCCATGTTCCAGTACTTGTCGATGAACCCCATCGTCGGCAGCAGGGCTTGGCGTCTTTTGTGGAGATTGGTGTGATGGTGCGATTTGGTGGTAGCATAATGCATACTTGTGTTGTTGTGGGTGAGAAAGTCTTGGCAGGGGTCTGAATTGAAAGGTGGGTGGCCACAACGGATGAACTACACGATCTCGCTAATGATGCGGTTTTGTAGATCATGTATTGGGGTTGCATCTGTGATCATGGGTTTGTGGTGATGGAACAACTCGGATTGGGCGGTTGTCTCCGAACGTGGTTTTTTAATGTGGTTTTATTTTATTTTTCATTAGTAAAATTTGTTAACCACCACGTTCTGTGCGAACGGGCATTTGTCACATTTATATGTATCGTACGTGTTCCTGAAACTGCATTGCTTATGATACCACACTGTTTCGTCTAAAAAAGCATTTCATTTGTCTATAGGTTTGTATTGCACCTGTTTTTGCGTGTACTTGTTGCAGCCCCTGGAAAAAAGTGTGGTATATTTCGCAATTTATGAGTGTTTTCGCTGTGAACTATACCATGTATGTATACATGTATGTATTCCGAAACTACATTGCTTATGATACCGCGCTGCTTCGTCTAAAAAAAGCATTGCATTTCTCTATAGGTTTGTACTGCACCTATTTTTGTGTGTACTTGCTGCGGCCCCTGGAAAAAAGTGAAGTATATTCTGGAATTTACGAGTATTTTCGCTGTGAACTAGACCATGTATGTATTCTGAAACTGCATTGCTTATGGTACCGCACTGCTTCATCTAACCAAATGCACTACATTGTCTAGAGCTGCGTACTGCATGTATTTTTGCTTGTACTTGCTGTAGCCCCTGGCACTGGAGGGGCTGGGGGGCCCATTTTTTTGTGGCACTTATTTGAAGGTAGACTTTTTTTGGACGCGTTATCTTAACACGCACGTTTTTTTGAATTTAACTTTTTTTATGAATTGCATGTATTTATTTGTTTCACTGTCGGACTTCATTGTTCTTTATAGCAAACTGCATCTAGTACTAACTTCTTAGTTTCGATCTGGTCCGTCTTATTTAGCCAGCCCATTTTACGTAATTCTTTCCCACATGGGCCTCACATGTGGCCCTCCCAGGCGATCCCACCGCTCCGCTCATAGGAAGAGACCGAGAAGAAACCTCTCTCCTCTCTTGCAGCGGCTCTCGAAGCATCTCTCCTTTGAGAAAAACCTCCGTCGCCTACAGCAAGCGCCGTCACCCGCGGAACCGCCATCCTCAAGAGGTCCTTATTCCTGCTTTTCACGTCCCCGTCCGCTCCGCCAGCCCTTCCCGCTCTGCTCCTGCAACCCTTTCTTGTCTGTTTCTCGCCCCCGCCCCCACCGCCGCTGTTCATCCCCTTTTTGTGGTACGTTTCCCGTGCCCTTGGTCTTGATCATCCCCTTGTCTAGTTTTGTGATTCTTGTAGTTGTTGATGCGTTTTTACTTAAGTATTTTTTTCGTAAGTATATGATTTGATCTCGATTTGAAGTCTGTACTTGTGTGTGATCTATAGGTAGAGCAAGGTGCATCTAGGGTTTTGTCAGATTTCGTCGATTTTGTTGCTGATATTTGTCACTTCATCCTTGTGCTGCAGGGAAATGCAACGTCTTTGCCAAACAGATTAGAAGGAGGAGTTCAAGGTATGTGGACTGCCTACTTTGGCCTTGTTTATGTTCTGTGATGTTTATCTAGTTTCCTAGTTCATCCTGCAGATTTGTTTATGCCGTGTTAGTTGTCAGCGTTGCTTTGCATTATTTGTCATGTGATGTTTTGTAATTTCTATTTCTGCTTTTTATTGAATCCAGTAGGTGATTGCAGTGGTCATAATGATACACCAATTGGCTCTCATTGTCCTGGTTGTAAGGATCATGGTGGTGAGGTAGGACATCAATTGAATTCACCAATTGAATCTTCTACCATAAGTGTGGCCCCTCCTTCTCGTATGTGTTTGTTTTTTCTTATTATTTTTTATTTGCCAATTTGGTTGTATCCCTATTTCTGTTGTAAATTTCATATGTGTCGTGTGAGATCTGAAATGGATAGTTCTTATAGATATCTGCTATTTTTTGATGTTTATGCTTTGTTTATTTTGTGTATGTTGCTTACTTGATGTTTTACAAATTGGTGTTGCCTTGTTGTATCTACTCCGACAATTTTTTGGAAAAAACTGTGAAGTTATTGTATGCAGCATTGCATTTATATGTATATGCGAACCTCCACTTTATGTATGTGTGAATTGCATTGTTGTTTTATTCAGGTTTTTTGTATACATATGTGTGCCCTCCATTACATTAATATATGAATTGCATTAATTTTTATGTAGCTTATGATTGCATCACTGCATTTATGTGTATAAGTGTAGTAGATTTGTTCTTTTTGTGCACTTTTTAATGACCATAGTTAAACTTCATTTTGACGCAGTGTCTGTTTTTCATGCTAGGGCTCCTGGGTTTGAGGAGGTTACTCAATTGATTGACCATTATTTTGCAGAGGGTGACGTTGGTGTGAGCTTTGACCAGAGCCGTCCCGTCTTGTGTGAAACACAATCTCTGTCTGTTGATGGTACAGAGGAAGTTACACATGAGTGGATGGTCTCGGAATAGCTTCATGCATATGAATTGAAGCAAAGCAAGAAGAAGTTGAGGTTTGAAAGTGACTCAAAAGAGTATGCGGAGAAGGAGAAGCAGAGGAGAGTTGTAGACGGTGCCAAGGGTGCCAAATTTGTCAAAGTCAAGCAGCTTGCTTTGCAGAAGAAGAGATTGATTTCTGTTACTGAGGAAGGTGGTACTCCTCGGCAGAGTCCACGTGTTGCTTGCTGATGTCTACAACACAACCTTCTTCTTGTAGACGTTGTTGGGCCTCCAAGTGTAGATGTTTGTAGGATAGTAGCAAATTTCCCTCAAGTGGATGACCTAAGGTTTATCAATCCGTGGGAGGCGTAGGATGATGATGGTCTCTCTCAAACAACCCCGCTACCAAATAAATAGTCTCTTATGTCCCCAACACACCCAATACAATGGTAAATTGTATAGGTGCATGATACGTCTCCGTTGTATCTACTTTTCCAAACACTTTTGCCCTTGTTTTGGACTCTAACTTGCATGATTTGAATGGAACTAACCCGGACTGATGTTGTTTTTAGTAGAATTGCCATGGTGTTATTTATGTGCAGAAACAAAAGTTCTCGGAATGACCTGAAACTTCACGGAACGTCTTTTTGGAAATAATAAAAAATCCTTGCAAATGATGAAGACCAGGGGGCCCACACCCTAGCCACGAGGGTGGGTGGCATGCCTGCCGCCTGGGCGCGCCCCCCTACCTCGTGGGCCCCCTAGAGCTCCTCCGAACTCAATTCCAACTCTATATATTTGCTTTCGAGGAGAAAAAATTCAGAGAGAAGGATTCATCGCGTTTTACGATACGGAGCCGCCGCCAAGCCCTAAAACCTCTCGGGAGGGATGATCTGGAGTCCGTTCGGAGCTCTAGAGAGGGGGATTCATCGCCATCGTCATCATCAACCTTCCTCCATCATCAATTTCTTGATGCTCACCGCTGTGCGTGAGTAATTCCATCGTAGGCTTGCTGGACGGTGATGGGTTGGATGAGATTTATCATGTAATCGAGTTAGTTTTGTAAGGGTTTGATCCCTAGTATCCACTATGTTCTGAGATTGATGTTGCTATGACTTTGCTATGCTTAGTGCTTGTCACTAGGGCCCGAGTGCCATGATTTCAGATCTGAACCTACTATGTTTTCATCAATATATGAGAGTTCTTGATCCTATCTTGCAAGTCTATAGTCACCTACTATGTGTTATGATCCGGCAACCCCAAAGTGACAATAATCGGGACCACTCCCGGTGATGACCGTAGTTTGAGGATTTCATGTATTCACTATGTGTTAATGCTTTGGTCCAGTACTCTATTAAAAGGAGGCCTTAATATCCCTTAGTTTCCGCTAGGACCCCGCTGCCACGGGGGGGTAGGACAAAAGATGTCATGCAAGTTCTTTTCCATAAGCACATATGACTATATTCGGAATACATGCCTACATTACATTGATGAATTGGAGATGGTTCTGTGTCACCCTAGGTTATGAATGTTGTCGGTGTCAAAATCAGCGAATCTCAGGTAGGGGGTCCCGAACTGTGCGTCTAAGGCGGATGGTAATAGGAAGCAGGGGACATGATGTTTACCTAGGTTCGGGCCCTCTTGATGGAGGTAATACCCTACGTCCTGCTTGATTGTTCTTGATGATATGAGTATTACAAGGGTTGATCTACCACGAGATCGTAGAGGCTAAACCATAGAAGCTAGCCTATGGTATGATTGTATATCTTCCTACGGACTAAACCCTCCTGTTTATATAGACAGCGGAGGGGGCTAGGGTTACACAAGGTCGGTTACAAGGGAGGAGATATACACATCTGTATTGCCTAGTTTGCCTTCCACGCCAAGGAGAGTCCCATCCGGACACGGGACGAAGCCATTAATCTTGTATCTTCATAGTCTAACAGTCCGACCAAAGGATATAGTCCGGTTGTCCGAAGACCCCCTAATCCAGGACTCCCTCAGTAGCCCCTAAACCAGGCTTCAATGACGATGAGTCCGACGCGCAGTATTGTCTTCGGCATTGCAAGGCGAGTTCTTCTCCAAATACTAGTATATGAAAGTGACAAAATAAGAAACTCTCTATCATGAAGATCATGGTGCTATTTTGAAGCATAAGTGTGGAAAAAGGATAGCAACAATGTCCCTTCTCTCTTTTTCTCTCATTTTTTTGTTTGGGCTTCTTTGGCCTATTTTTTATTTGGGCTTCTTTGGCCTCTTTTTTTATAGTCTCCACATTCTTTCCTCACATGGGATAATGCTCTAATAATAATGATCATCACACTTTTATTTACTCATAACTCAATGTTACAACTCGATACTAGAACAAAAATTTGACTCTTTGTGAATGCCTCTAGCGGTGTGCCTTGATATGCGGTGAATCAAGAGCGACATGTATGAAATAATTATGAAAGTTTATTTGCCACAAATACGATGTCAACTGCATGATCATGCAAAGCAATATGACAATGATGGAGCGTGTCATAATAAATGGAACGGTGGAAAGTTGCATGGTAATATATCTCGGAATGGATATGGAAATACCATAATAGGTAGGTATGGTGGATGTTTTGAGAAAGATATAAGGAGGTTTATGTGTGATAGAGCGTATCGTATCACGGGGTTTGGATGCACCGGCGAAGTTTGCACCAACTCTCAAGGTGAGAAAGGGCAATGCACGGTACCGTAGAGGCTAGCAAATTGCGGAAAGATAAGAGTGCGTATGATCCATGGACTCACATTAGCCATAAAGAACTCATATACTTATTGCAAAAGTTTATTAACCCTCGAAGCAAAGTTCGACTATGCATGCCCCTAGATGGATAGATTGGTAGGAAAAGGCCATCGCTCATCCCCGGCCGCCACTCATAAGGAAAGCACTCAAAGAACAACCCATGCTTCAAATTTGTCACACAACGCTTACCATACGTGCATGCTACGGGACTTGCCAACTTTAACACAAGTATTTATCAATTTCACAATTACCCAACTATCATGACTCTAACATTACCACCTTTATATCGCAAAACATCTATCAAGTATCATAGTATTCAATGCACTCTATATGAAAGTTTTTATCATACCCATCTTGAATGCCCATTCTATTAGGACTAGTTTCATAACCAAAGTAAATTACCATGCTGAGTTCAACAATTTCTTCAAAATAAAACTACCGCCATGCTCTGAAAAGATATAAGTCAAGTACTAGAGCAAACAACAGACTACTCCAAAAGATATAAGTGAAGATCAATGAGTAGTTGAATAATTATGCAACTATGTGAAGACTCTATAACATTTAAGGATTTCAGATATTGGTGTTTTATTCAAACAGCAAGCAAAACAAAATAAAATAAAATGACGCTCCAATCAAAACACATATCATGTGGTGAATAAGAGTATAGCCTCAAGTAAAGTTACCGATGAACGAAGACGAAAGAGGGGATTCCATCTGGGCATCCCCAAGATTAGGCTCTTAGTTTTCCTTGAATATTAACTTGGTGTGCCTTGGGCATCCCCATGCATAGGCTCGTGCTACTCCTTATTCCATAGTCCATCGAATCTTTACCCAAAAAATGAAAACTTCACAACACAAAACTTAACATAAAACTCGTAAGCTCCGTTAGTATAAGAAAATAAATCACCACTTAGGTACTGTTGTGAACTCAGTGTAAATTCATATTGGTGTAATATCTAATGTATTCCAACTTCTCTATGGTTCATACCCTCTGATACTACTCATAGATTCATCGAAATAAGCAAACAACACAATGAAAATAGAATCTGTCAAAAACAAAATAGTCTGTAGTAATCTGGAGGTTTCGAGTACTTCTGTGACTACAAAAATTCTGAGAAATTAGGAAGTCCTATGCAATTTGTATATTGATATACTTCAGTTGGAATTGGTATTTTATCACTCTCTGGTAAAAAATGAAAATTATTCTCGTCAGCGCATACTTTCTGTTTTTTAGAGCCAGATGAAATAACAATCACCAAAGAAGATCCTAAAGGCTTTACTTGGCACAAACACTAATTAAAACATAAAAAACATAATCATAACAGAGGATAGATGATTTATTTATTAGTAAACAGGAAAAAAAAGCAAGGAACAAAAATAAAATTGGGTTGCCTCCCAACAAGCGCTATCTTTTAACGCCCCTAGCTAGGCATGATGATTTCAATGATGCTCACATAAAAGATAAGAATTGAAACATGAAGAGAGCATCATGAAGAATATAACTAGCACATTTAAGCCTAACCCACTTCCTATGCATAGGGATTCTGTGAGAAAACAAATTATGGCAATAAGAATCAACTTGCATAGGAAGGTAAAATAAGGATAACTTCAAGATTTTCAACACATAGAGAGGAAAGTTGATATTATTGCAATTCCTACGAGCATATATTCCTCCCTCATAATAATTTTTAGTAGCATTATGAATGAATTCAACAATATAACCATCACATAAAGCATTCTTTTCATGATCTACAAGCATAGAATTTTTATTACTCTCCACATAAGCAAAATTCTTCTCATTCGGAATAGTGGGAGAAAACTCAACAAAATAACTATCATATGAGGCATAATCCAATTGAAAATTAAAATCATGATAACTAGTTTCATGGTTATCATTATTCTTTATATCATACATGTCATCACAATAATCATCATAGATAGCAACTTTTTTCTCATAATCAATTGGAACCTCTTCCGAAATAGTGGATTCGTCACTAAATAAAGTCATGACCTCTCCAAATCTACTTTCATAATTATCACAATAAGATTCAACACACTCCAAAATAGTGGGATCATTACTTCCTAAAGTTGACACTCTTCCAAACCCACTTTCATCAATATAATCATCATAAATAGGAGACATGCTATCATCATAGTAAATTTGCTCATCAAAACTTGGGGGACTAAAAATATCATCTTCACCAAACATAGCATCCCCAAGCTTGTGGCTTTGCATATCATTAGTATCATGGGTATTCAAAGAATTCATACTAAATACATTGCAATCATGCTCATCATCCAAAGATTTAGTGCCAAACATTTTAATGCATTCTTCTTCTAGCATTTTGGCACAATTATCAGAATCTTTATTTTCACGAAAGATATTAAAAAGATGAAGCATATGAGGCACCCTCAATTCCATTTTTTGTAGTTTTGTTTTATAGACTAAACTAGTGATAAAACAAGAAACAAAATGATTCGATTGAAAGATCTAAAGATATACCTCCAAGCTCTAACCTCCCCGGCAACGGCGCCAAAAAAGAGCTTGATGTCTACTACACAACCTTCTTCTTGTAGACGTTGTTGGGCCTCCAAGTGTAGAGGTTTGTAGGACAGTAGCAAATTTCCCTCGAGTGGATGACCTAAGGTTTATCAATCCATGGGAGGAGTAGGATGGAGATGGTCTCTCCCAAACAACCCTGCAACCAAATAAAGAGTCTCTTGTGTCCCCAACACACCCAATACAATGGTAAATTGTATAGGTGCAGTAGTTCGGCGAAGAGATGGTGATACAAGTGCAATATGGATGGTAGATAAAGTTTTTTGTAATCTGAAAATATAAAAACAGCAAGGTAGCAAGTGGTAAAAGTGAGCGTAAACGGTATTGCAATGCTAGGAAACAAGGCCTAGGGTTCATACTTTCACTAGTGCAAGTTCTCTCAACAATAATAACATAATTGGATCATATAACTATCACCCAACATGCAACAAAGAGTCACTCCAATGTCACTAATAGCGGAGAACAAACGAAGAGATTATTGTAGGGTACAAAACCACCTCAAAGTTATCCTTTCTGATCGATCTATTCAAGAGTTTGTAGTAAAATAACACGAAGCTATTCTTTCCGTCCAATATACAAATCAACCAAAACCCTAATGTCACCTAGATACTCCAATGTCACCTCAAGTATCTGGGGGTATGATTATATGATATGCATCACACAATCTCAGATTCATCTATTCAACCAACTCAAAGAACTTCAAAGAGTGCCCCAAAGTTTTTACCAGAGAGTCAAGAAAAAAATGTGTGCCAACCCCTATGCATAAGTTCACGAGGTCACGGAACTCGCAAGTTGATCACCAAAACATACATCAAGTGGATCACGTGATATCCCATTGTCACCACAAATAAGCACATGCAAGACATACATCAAGTGTTCTCAAATCCTTAAAGACTCAATCCGATAAGATAACTTCAAAGGGAATACTCAATGCATTACAAGAGAGAAGGGGGGGAGAAACATCATAAGATCCAACTATAATAGAAAAGCTCGCGATACATCAAGATCGTGTGAATCAAGAACACGAGAAAGAGAGAGAGAGAGAGAGAGATCAAACACATAGCTACTGGTACATACCCTCAGCCCCGAGGGTGAACTACTCCCTCCTTGTCATGGAGAGCGCCAGGATGATGAAGATGGCCACTGGAGAGGGATTCCCCCCCTCCAACAGGGTCCCGGAATGGGTCTAGATTGGTTTTCTGTGGCTACGGAGGCTTGCGGCAGCGGAACTCCAGATCTAGGTTTCTTTCTGCAAGTTTGGGAATATATAAAAGGTGTTGGAGTCGGGAACAAGTCAGGGGGTCCCGGAGGCAGGGGGCACGCCCGGGGGTAGGGCGCGCCCCCACCCTCGTGGGTGCCTCGGGACTCTTCTAGCCCAGCTCTGGTACTCCGTGGGCTTCTTCTGGTCCAAAAATTATCTCCATGAATTTTCAGGTCAATTGGACCCCGTTTGGTTTTCCTTTTCTGCAATACTCAAAAACAAGGAAAAAACAGAAACTCGCACTGGGCTCTAGGTTTATAGGTTAGTACCAAAAATCATAGAAATAGCATATAAATGCATATAAAACATCCTAGATGGATAATATAATAGCATGGAACGATAAAAAATTATAGATACGTTGGATACGTATCACTTGCATGAACAAGAATCTTGGTAAGAGAACTGCTGAAACTGGTGCAAAGCATCCTCAGCTCAAGCGACCACATGTCAATGAAGGTCCCAACTCCGACGATGACGACTTTGTGCTTGCTGATTTTGTGAGGCATGCTCAAACTGGTAGACGCAAAGACTATGGTTCGTCTAAGAGTCAACCCAAGCGTCCCCATGATGATGGCGATGAAGGTGTTGGTGCTGACTCTGGTGGGGAGGCGGATGTTGTTCCAAATGTTTGTTGAAGTGGACTGCATTTGTTTCCTTCATTGTTATTCTATCTGTGTTTTTTGTCTCTTTTTATGGCTAATCTTCTAATGTGGACTGCATTTCTCTTTACACATAGGGAGAAGTCTAGTAAGTGCAATCCAACTAAAGATGGTGCGAAGGGAGATGATGCTCATTTTAACAACACCGTACATTTGTCGCTCCCCACTATTTGCAAAGCTGCTGCTTTATTGAAAGAAGCACACTTCAGTCGTGTTCGGGATGCTAGATTTGGTGTTCTATTTGAATTGACAATAAAGAAAAATGTGTCATGCATTCTTATCTGCTATCTGATGGGAAGTGTTTGACCCTGCCATGATGATAATGGACTTTGGGAATGGCAGGGTTCTTCGAATCAATCACGATGCAGTTCATCACATTTTGATTTACCTATGGGAAGTCACACTGCACCCATGCCTGCTACCAGCGGCCATGATGACTCGTTGACTTCCCTCAAGGATGAGCTTGGATTTGACCATTCAAAAAGTATAGGTGTCAAGGACTTGCTTCAGAAGCTGGAGGTGTTGGTGCAGGAAGATGATCATGTGACAGTTGATCTTGCTGTCAAGGCGTTCTTCCTGACAATTTATCAGAATTTGCTGTGCCCGGGCCTGCAGTTCATTTGGGAAGGGTTGCTACCATGGCTGAGAACATGGATTATGAGGCTATGGCGCAGATGGACTTTTGTAAGCTTGTTGTTGATGAGCTGCAGGTAGCTGTCGTGAGGTGGCAGACAGAAGGCAGTAGACAAAATTGTGCAGAGGGTTGTGCCATTGTCCCCTTGATTATGTATCTTGATTGCTTGAAGCTTAGAAAATTTTCAAATATGCACAAGTTGACACCACGTGCGTCATACCTGACGACCAAGGACCTGATGAAGTTATACAATGAGGATATGCTTGTCAAGGGAAAGATTTATTTGGAAACTTACAGATTTGGGAAGCTGCCTGTTAGTGCATCTGAGTTTTTAAGATCTGAATTTTTTTAAAGTGCAGTCATTATAAATCCGAACTTTCTAGTATTTACATGTGTACTTCTCTTCCCTTTTTGTCTTTTTTTTGAAGTGGAAGACGTTAGGTGATATTGTGTACAACTGTCCTGCTGAAGTGCTATGTGGAGGCTCTGATGCGGGGCCTAGCACTCGTGCTAGGTTTTATGAGCCTATCTGTAACTAGCTTCCTGCCTGTGATGATGAGGCACCGCCTACTTGTGGTTTCATGGCTCGTCGGATGTTTGATAATAGAAGCTGTCCTAAACAGACATTTGTTGGCGGCAAAAAACACGAGGAGATTGATGTGGTTCTTCTGAAGGTTTTGAAGTTAACTGAATATTTGCCAACCTCTGGTGACAGGTTGAGGATAGTTTCTGGTTTTTCCATGCTGGCCATGGCCCACAGGATGAAGATATTGTACCTGAAGATTGCATTGACAAATATGCGGTCTTCGTATGCCCAGTTGAAACATTCATAGGAATAAAAATGCACTCAGTGTGAGAAGGATGCTTAGTATATTTTGGATGAAATGAACCATCAGGACACTGGCATCGGTGCTGATAATGTACGTTCTAGGTTTTTTGTGCTTTTGAACCTCATTCGTGTATTATGTGGACTGCTCCTCACTATTTGTTTTTTTTCATAGGCTGGAGTGAAATCTTTGAGTGTCCATGGATCTAGGGACGACGGAATTGGTCAGGTACAAGTCTTTTCTGCCATGCTTGTTCTGCCATGTGCCTCTCTTCTTGAACTTGCATTTTTTGCTTTCCATTTTATTATATTTTTTGTGTACCTCACGATTGTAAAATGTGTACTGCTTGTGCGTAGTTGAAGTTTTTTTTTCTTTTTTTTGGTCATTACCATCTTATTTTTGTTTTCGCTTGTTCTATGCCCGTAGACTGGTGTTGCTGCTTGTGATGTGCACAAAAATTCCTATAATGGCTCTGAGAAGGATGATGACTTGGCTGATGCATTGTCGCCTCTGGATGTTGTAGCTGTTAAGGTTTAGTGGAATTACTTTTTTCGTTAGTGGGTTGTAATCTAATTTGTTGTTGTTGTTGTTGTTATAAGCTTGACGTATGTTGTTCTGTTCACTCATATGCATTTCTTTTACATATGTGAGCTGCATAGTTTTACATGTGTGAGCTTTTGTCTTTGACAGAAGTGAACTGCAGTTCTTTTCACATATGTGGGTTGCAGTCTTTTACATATGTAAGCTTCAATATTTTAACATAACTGAACTGCAGTTCTTTTTTGCATATGTGGGCTGCAGTGTTTGACATAAGTGAGCTGCATTTCTTTTTACATATATGGACTACAGTTCTTTGGCATGTGTGGGCTGCAATGTTTGACATAAGTGAACTGTAGTTGTTTTACATATGTGGATTGCACTCTTTGACATAAGTGAAGTGTGTGTTGTTGTGTTAATTATCCCCTCGCTCATTTGTGTTATTGTGCCTTTTTTAAACTTTTTACAGCCCGGAGATCAAAACGTAGAAGTTCATGCTGATGTGAACCAGGGGGATTGTTCTGTTGCTGGTGGTGGTAGTGTTGATGCTTCTATATCGGTTGCCATCGATAATGCAGAACCTTTTGTAGCTCAGGAATCCCACGATGCTGCTTCCCCTAGTCAGCACGAAGATTCTGATGTTGGCATCGAAAAGCCACTGGAGAATGTTGTTCCTGCTGGTAGAGTTGGTGCTTGTCCTATTTGTTTGACACCCAATGATGTTGCTGATGTATTCAGAGTGGAGCCTCATGAAGCTAAGGTATCTAAGGACGTTGCGGTTGACCAGACTGTTGTAAATCCAGAGAATGCTGATGTTGCTATAGTAGGGCAGCCCAGTGAAGCTGTGGTGATTTCGTCACAACCTAGCCAAGTAAATGTTTTGGCCAGCTCTGAAGAACAACAGTATGAAGACTCTGACACTGAAGGCAAGAGTTTTGTTTCGAACAGTGAAGTTGAAGTTTTTCTCATTCATTTTTTAATTACTATGGCAGTTGCATTAGATGTTTAATGATAAGTGAAACTTCATCTTTTGTTGGTGATTTTCAAAATAGCTAATTTCCTTATCTTAATATTGAACTTCATTTTTTGGATAAGTAAACTTCATCTTTTTTTTATTACAGATGACGAACTTCTTGTTGTGACACCATCAAGCATCGATCCAGCTCTTCTGAAAAGATACAATGTGTTGTACACTACTATTACGAGGACTCGGAGGGACAAAAAGAAGAAGTATGTCCTTTTAAAAATTGTTTTGTTCATATGTATTTTCTAGTTTCAGTCTTTACCCTTTCACGTTCTTGTTATTTTTGTAGTATCTTATGTTTCAGTTTTTCATAAAAAATTCAGGGACATGATTAATTTTAAAACTGAGGTGGCTGATATTATCATTGGTGAAGTTGGTCAATCTTTTTGGGATAAAGGGATGCTCACTACAATGGTTTCTTTGCTGGTAGATAAGTTTAAGTGATCTCCGACGATAGTTGTCCCGTACCATATTTGTGTAAGCATGCAGGAATTTTTCTTTTTCTTTTTTGATTTTCTTTTCTGATTTCGTGTGATGACCTGTTTGCTTGAGCAGTATTCCTTTGTTTGGTTTTTTTGGAAGACAAGTATTTGGGATGGTGGTAGTGTAGGAAGGAGTGTTGAAAAATATGTTCTCTTCAAAAGCCGAGGAGGGTGTCGATAAAAAAGATATGGTGAGTAATGTTTTTATGTGTCGAAGACCATTCTTTGTGTGTTGGTTATTATAGTGTCCTTTTTCTTGTTCTTGCAATACTTCTATTTATTTTTTTACTTCAAAAAGGTCATGCTTGCAACATTTGATCTGCCAGAGACGAGGGATGGTGTTGGTCATTATTGTGTAGTTGCCTGAAATGTGAAAGGAAGGCGGTTTGAATTTCTTGACTCGCTAGATAAACCTAGCAGTTCTGAATAGAACATGATTTTTAGGAGGATGGTTTAAAATATCATGCGTGCATGGAAAGAAGGTAGCTCAAGTTCTGATGAGCCGCTAAATCCTCCTACACTTGATGGATTTGTGTTGAAACATGTTGTTGTCCCACTTCAGACTTACAACCCCTCTTCACCATACTGCTCAACTTTTTTTTATATTTCATTATGTGAAACTGATGTTTTTTGTTGTTTTATTGTAGGCATGATTGTGAATTCTATATGTGTCAATTCTTGCAGACTTGAGATGCTGTTCGAGTTGCTATGTTTGGGGTGGAGCACATTGGCTACATCAGAAAGGCCATGCTCTATAATTGGCTCACATCGACAAAGTGCTGCCTTGAGTTATCGTCACTTCTAATTTTTGCAGATAAAGGTTGTTTTAGTGACCTTCTTTATTCTCTTACTTTTTTGATCTACTACTTGCTTCCGCTTCTTAAGGTCTTTTTTTACTAGTGTGTTTAGTGATATGGGCGATTTACAATGGATGGCTATATATTTGGTTGTGTAAGTGAGCTGTATTTGTTGTAGACAAGTGAGTGCATTGTTCTAGAAAAATGAGTTGCGTTGTTCTATATAAGTGGGCTGCATTGTTCTATACAAGTGGGCTGCATTGTTCTATACAAGTGGGCTACATTCTCTTCTTTAGTGAACTTCATTGTTTTATATTATTGAGATGCATTTAATGTTTTTGTTTTTGTATTTGGGCTGAGTGTTCCCATGTTTTTTCTCCTCATTATCAGGTTTTGATGGGGGTCTTCATGGAGACCGTACATCATTGTTTGAGTTGCAAGGTTCTGAGGTAGTTATGGGGGATTATGCCATTGAAATCTCTCCAGAGAATTTTGGTACTTATGTTGGAGTTGTTTTGAACACACATTCAGTATCTGGACCTGGACCTGATTGTGGAATGGTTGCTCGCCCCGGCTCTCCTCATGAGGTAGTTGATGGCGATGATGATGAATTTTTTTACGCTGGTGACACGTGTCACTAGGACTAGGAGTGCAGCAATCAATCATCCTCCTGCAGATGAGGCTAAAGTATTTTCGAACAAGAGGGCAGGTGAGAGGGCTTTTAAGTTGAGAGGCTCTTTAAAGAAATTCAAGCCTCCGAGGTTCAAATA
Organism: Triticum aestivum; assembly: GCF_018294505.1. Lineage (NCBI taxonomy): Eukaryota > Viridiplantae > Streptophyta > Magnoliopsida > Poales > Poaceae > Triticum > Triticum aestivum. Next base: position 487,941,679 of record NC_057797.1, read on the forward strand.
TATTGATGAGGCGAGGATAATACATGATCTCGTTCTCATCCAAGATTTTGTAACCAAATACAACGAGTAAGTTTTATGTGTGTACCCTTCATCCTTTTTGTGTGTTTTGTTTTTACGTTTATTTTATTGATCCCATCGTGTATATTTACTGCAGTAACACGTTCTTGATGGTGAATAATTCTTTTGGTGATGTCGAAACAGTCAAAGTTCACTATATCTATAATACATTTGGCAAAGGAGCTTGCATGGACTCGTATCTCATGGATTTTGTCATTAAGTACTGGAAGCAAGACCCTGAAATGAGTTTAGTTTATCGTTCTGGTGAACGTGTGCTACTTTCACCTTTATTTATCATGGTAAATGTGTGTGCTGTCATGTTTTTTTTTGCTTTGTAGAATTTTTTCTCTTGTACTGAAATTTTTTATCTCCATGCATGCATGCATGTTTTATTCTTTTTTCATGTCCTATTTTGTTCTTTTTCTATGTAGTATATATTTCAAATGGAAGCCCTTGTGAAGAAAGATGATGGAGGATACCCTGTATTGCCTGTTGTGCATGACCCATTTGTTTTAGAAGATGCATTTAAGCAGTTCAAGGTTTTTGTTGGCGACGAAAACCTGTTGGATGCAAAACTGGTAAGGCCATTGTTTTCCGTCATTTATTTTCTTGTTTATTGCATTTATTTTATAGTTATTTGAAATAGTGGTCCTAATGCTATGTGTCGAATGAACTTTCGTTTTCATTCGTTTTTTGATGTGACAGATTATGATGCCGCGCTCCAAGTATAGTCAAAACTCCTTATACATGATGAACCAGCATCGCCAGACGATTAATATCCATGACACCAGGAAGTGCACTGGCCATCCTGATTTAACGACGAAGTAGCGCAGGACTGACTACCACTCAGATTGCACTGAAGTGGTATGTCATTTTTTTAGCCAAGTGCAAAGCTTTTTTGTGTTTCTCATACTGCATGTATTTTTTAAACTACACATGCATTGTTAGTACACATAGCACCACACTTGTTAATATAGTGCACTGCAACATATGCGTCACTGAACTGCATTTTCCCCCCCACACATCCAATCTATATAAAAGAGAGATAAAAGGAAATGACCTCACGTTCATTTAAAAGAGGGACTGACTAGACGTTGAGAAGAACTTTGCATTTTTCGCTTCGTCTGATAGTTATTGATCTGTGACATGTGTTCATTACTTTGTGCTGCCTTTTTGCGAGATAAGGATGATCACTCAGCTGCTGACGGAGATTTATGGTGAAAAGTTGTATAAATCTAAAAATCACCCTGACTGGGTTAAACTGGCAGAGAAGCCCTCTTACCCGGCCGTGCTAGCGTAGGGACCAAACAAGTGTCGAATCTATGTTCTGAGGTTGACGCAGGTGTATGACCGCCTCTGTCTAGTCAACAAAATTTTCAAATCAGACGTAATACCTTCTCTATTTCTTTGTTTTTGTTACTGTTTTTATTTTTTGATTTCTTCACTTTTTCTTCTTATGACAACCTTTTTTTAATCATTGATCTGCATTTTTTTATTTTTTTCAGCCTGCTGTTGAAGATTGGAAAGCGGAGTACATTTTCTAGCTACTGTTCAATCCTTTGACCAAGTTGTACTATGAAGACATGCCGCCTGAGCGACGAGATCTGATTGCAAGCCTCAGACTTACTTCCCTGTCACAGTCATAGTCGCAGTCGCAGTAACAGTCATTTGGCATATTTTTCTGGTTAAAGGCCTGTGTATGGACAAGAACTAGGGTTTATGTTGTGTACTGTGTACTGTGTGCTGTCTATGGTAGATAATGTATGAAAAGACTACTTTTTTCTGTCCTTGTGTATCATCTGCTTTCTGTAGGAGCGTATATGGATGAAACTATATATATTTTATTTTATATAAATAATACAGTATATATATATATATTGTTCTTATGTGTGTTTTTTGTTTTTTTGCTCCTGCGCCGTTTTGTAGGTATTTATTTTTTCGACCTGTTTTTCCCATCAGTACAAAAACTTTTTTGCAGAATGGCACTACATTCATGTGTATAACTGAACTGCATCATGGCTAAGTTCTTTTTCTAGCACAACCTTCCTCTTTCTTGAAAAAATCGGGTTTAGTGGGTTCGTCATGCCCTGTGTCTATCTTAGGGGTGTGGCTCTGGGGTTGCGTGCGTTCTAGGGTTTGGAAAAAAGAATAGCCACACTACGCCTATCAACCAAGCGCACTGCGTGCGTTAGCATGACCCCCTCCCCACCCCCCTGCGAGGCCGAGCCTGGAAAGAGCAGGGCCGCGATGCCGCATGCGGAGGCGAGTCCCTCACACCCAGTCGCCCCTAGTCTTAGGGGTGTGTGTAGGATTTAGGGCTCTGCAGACCCTTAAGAGGTTCAAACACTTGGTTGCACACGAAGAACACTCTCTCCCTAGCTCGCTCGCTAATGATCCCACGACCTAGCTCGACGGACCCAAAGAACGAGAGACACAAAGATTTATCCTGGTTCGTGCCACCTTGCGGTGTAATACCCTACTCTAGCTTTGTGGTGGATTGCCTTGAGGGGCTAAGGACGAACTAGTGTAGTGGACGAACAACGTCAGGACGTGTTGTGGAATTGTCTCGGCAGATGTCCTAGTGTGAGGACTTAGTCGTGAGGCCAGCGCACCTTTGTGATAGCTTGAGAGGGGTTGATCTGGATGAGAGACGCATGGCGGATCAACACACAAGACAAGGATTTAGACAGCTTCGGGCCCCGGGAAATATCATCCGGTAATAGCCCTACGTGTTGTTTGTGGCTAGATTTCATTATGCTCATGAGAGAGTCACCACATTAGCCAGCTCCCCCTTTGTGTCTAGCCCTAGAGATTGTTTCTTGTTGCTTATTCCCCTTTTTGGGATCCCTGCCCCTCCTTATATAAGTTGAAGGGGCGGGTTACATGGTAGTCCTAGTAGGATTAGGATTACTCTATTACAGGTGGAGTCCTAGTCTTGCTTCCTTTGCAGGAGAATATTTCTTATGTCTTCCTCTTAAGACGGCCCACCATCACATGAATCGGCCTTCTGGCCCTTGGGCCTTGTCATCCATCTGACCCGCCGTTGGGGTCATAAGTAAGTCACCAAATACTCACCGGGTCTTTGTGAGCCGCCAAGTCTGGCCGGGTCATACTTCCAGCCGGGTCATACAGCGGGGTATATCGCTGACACGCGGTGATGACCGTAGTTTGAGGAGTTCTTGTATTCACTATGTGTTAATGCTTTCTTCCGGTACTCTATTAAAAGGAGGCCTTAATATCCCTTAGTTTCCAATAGGACCCCGCTACCATGGGAGGGTAGGACAAAAGATGTCATGCAAGTTCTTTTCCATAAAAACGTATGACTATATCCGGAATACATGCCTACATTACATTGATGAATTGGAGCTAGTTCTGTGTCACCCTAGGTTATGACTGTTACATGATGAACCGCATCCGGCATAATTCTCCATCACCGATTCAATGCCTACGAGCTTTCCATATATTGTTCTTCGCTTATTTGCTTTTCTGTTGCTATTGTTACAATCACTACAAAACACCAAAAATACTACTTTTGATAGTGTTACTTTTGCTATCGTTACCACTACTATCATATTACTTTGCTACTAAATACCTTGCTGCAGAAATTAAGTTTCCAGGTGCGGTTGAATTGACAACTCAACTGCTAATACTTGAGAATATTCTTTGGCTCCCCTTGTGTCGAATCAATAAATTTGGGTTGAATACTCTATCCTCGAAAACTGTTGTGATCCACTATACTTGTGGGTTATCAAGACTATTTTCTGGCGCCGTTGCCGGGGAGCATAGCTCTATTATTTGAGTCACTTGGGATTTATATCTATTTATCACCATGAAGAACTTGAAAGATCCAAGAACCAAGATTTATCCCTCAACTACAAGGGGAGGTAAGGAACTGCCATCTAAACCTGCTTCTACTATTAATTCTGATATGTCGCATGTTATTGTTGATGCCACTTCTGCTATGCATGATACTTATGATGAAACTACTTCTATGCTACTTGGTGAATTTCTTGATGAACAACTTGCTAGGGCTAGAGAGAATGAAATTATTGAAACTGATAATATTGATGAAAGTGATGATGAAGATTCTCCCCCTAGATATGAATTACCTGTTGTGCCTGAGGGCTATGTTATGGATGAAGAAACTGCTAGAGATTTTCTTGCTTGCAATGAGAGGATTGATCTTAAGAAATTATTAGCTAAGCTAAAACAAAAAACTCTGAATGCTAGAATGAAATATGATCCTGCTTATGCTACTTCACCTATCTTTGTAATGATAAGGATTATGAATTCTCTATCGACCCTGATATAATTACTTTGGTTGAATCTGATCCTTTCTATGGCTATGAGTCTGAAACTGTTGTGGCACATCTTACTAAATTAAATGATATAGCTACCATGTTCACTAATGATGAGAAAACTCGATATTATTATATCCTTAAATTATTTCGGTTCTCATTAAAGGATGATGCTAAGATATGGTTTAATTCTCTTGATCCTGGTTGTGTGCGTAGTCCCCATGATATGATTTATTATTTCTCTGCTAAATATTTCCCCGCTCATTAGAAATAAGTTGCTTTTAGGGAAATATATTTTTTTTTGCAAATTGAAGAAGAGAGTCTCCCACAAGCTTGGGGGAGGCTTCTCCAATTACTTAATGCTTTTCCTGATCATCCTCTTAAGAAAAATGAAATACTTGATATCTTTTATAATGGACTAACCGATGCTTCAAGAGACCACCTGGATAGTTGTGTTCGTTGTGTTTTCAGGGAAAGAACACCAGATGAAGCTGAAATTCTATTGAATAATATGTTGACTAATGAAAATAATTGGACACTTCCTGATCCAATCCCTGATTTAATTCCTGAACCAACTCTTGAGCCAACTCCGAAGAAGAGGGGTATTCTATTTCTCAGTCCCGAAGATATGCAAGAGGCGAAGAAATCTATGAAAGAAAAAGGTATTAATGCAGAAGATGTTAAGAATTTACCCCCTATTGAAGAAATACATGGTCTTAATTTACCGCCCATTGAAGAAATGCATGGTCTTGATAACCCGATACAGGTAGTAAAGGTAAATTCTCTCTATAGATATGATAAAGGTGAAATCCCATTTACTAAGTTTGCTAGCCCATGCTTGGATGAGTTTGATGAGTTTATGGTTAAACAAGAAAACTTCAATGCTTATTTTGGTAGAGAATTAAAACACAATGCTGATATGCTTGAACACTTGGGTGATTATATGGCTAATATTAAAGGTGAACTTAAACTTATTAGTAAACATGCTTCTATGGTTACCACTCAAGTAGAACAAGTACTTAAAGCTTAGAATGATTTGCTTAATGAATTAAAGAGTAAGAAAAATGATAATGCTGTTAGAGTTATGACTAGAGGTGGTAAAATGACTCAGGAACCTTTGTATCCTGAGGGCCATCCAAATAGAATTGAGCAAGATTCTCAGAGAAATAATATTGATGCACCTACTCCTTCTATGAGGAAGAAAAAGAAAAATGATAGGACTTTGCATGCTTCTAGTGAACCTGTTATTGACACACATGAGAATCCCAATGATATTTCTATTTCTGATGCTGAAACACAATATGGTAATGAACATGAACCTAGTAATAATGTTAATAATGATGTTCATGTTGATGCTCAACCTAGCAATGATAATGATGTAGAGATTGAACCTATTGTTTATCTTGATAACCCACAATCAAAGAATCAACGTTATGATAACAGAGACTTTGTTGCTAGGAAGCACGGTAAGGAAAGAGAACCATGGGTTCAGAAACCCATGCCTTTTCCTCCTAAACCATCCAAGAAAAAGGATGATGAGGATTATGAGCGCTTTGCTGAAATGATTAGACCTATCATTTTGCGTATGCGTTTGACTAATATGCTTAAAATGAATCCTTATGCTAAATATATGAAAGATATTGTTACTAATAAAAGAAAGATACCGGAAGCTGAAATTTCCACCATGCTTGCTAATTACACTTTTAAGGGTGGAATACCTAAGAAACTAGGAGATCCCGGAGTACCAACTATACCATGCTCCATTAAAAGAAACTATGTTAAAACTGCTTTATGTGATCTTGGAGCCGGTGTTAGTGTTATGCCTCTCTCTTTATATTGTAGACTTGATTTGAATAAGTTGACACCTACTGAAATATCTTTGTAAATAGTGGATAAATCAACTGCTATACCCGTCGGTATTTCTGAGGATGTGCCTGTTGTGGTTGCAAACGTTACTATTTTAATGGACTTTGTTATTCTTGATATTCCCAAGGACGATAGTATGTCTATTATTCTTGGAAGACCCTTTTTGAATACCGCAGGGGCTGTTATTGATTGCACCAAAGGCAATGTCACTTTTCATGTTAATGGCAATGAGCATACGGTACACTTTCTGAGGAAACAACCTCAAGTTCATAGGATAAACTCTATTGGAAAAATTCCATTGATTATTTTTGGAGGTTTTGAATTTCCTCTTCCTACTATCAAGAAGAAATATGATATTCTTATTGTTGGGGATGTGCATATCCCTGTTGTGGTAACCTAGTGTTATTCAAAAATTCTCCGGTTCCATGTTACTCGGAATGAGTTAGTTAACAAGACCTGATCAACATTGTTAATGGATTCCTTTTGATGAGCATGAGATGGATGAATTTAGAAAACACAACTCTCTGTACCCTCTTTTTACTTTCTGTTATTTATATTAAATAAAGCAAAAATAGTATTTTTCTGTCTATTTTCTGAATTATGATGCAATAAAGAATACCCCGAAAATAAAAGTTGTCCAAATGCACTGAAAATTAAATATGATTTTTTTCTAGAATATCTGGCATTGAAAACACAGCAAGGGGAGCAAGCACCTGGCCACGACAGTGGAGGGCGCGCCCTACCCCCTGGGCGCGCCCCCTGCCTCGTGGGCCCATGGTGGCTCCCGTCCTCTTATTCCAGCTACCACACACTCCCTCTTCCTCCCACAAAGATCACCAAACATCTCAAACCTGAGTCCAAGCTCATTTTGCTGACATTTTCGATCTCCTTGCTAAAAGATCCATTCAAAAAATTGCTTTGGGGGATTGTTCCTCGGTATGTGACTCCTCCGATGGTCCAATTAGTTTTTGTTCTAGTGCTTTATTCATTGCATATTTTTGCTGCTTAGGTGACCCTGTTATTGAGCTTGCATGTCAAATTTATGTGGTCAAAAGTAGTTTTGATGCATGATATTGTCTCTAGGCACTTGTAGGAGTAGTTGCTATCAATTTTGTTGAGTTTGGTTCACTTTTATTTTGAATTTACTAAAAATTTCAGAAATTCTTCCGAGGAAGAAATATGTTTAGGATAATGTACCAAGGTGGTCCTTCGAGGAAGCAAGGACCCAGGCTCATAATACGCGATGCCGATGATGGACCACCGAGGGAAGCTCAGGTGCAGGCTTGTGAATGGCCGTCAGAGGACTTTATGGATCGAGCAGGAATCAAGGAAGAATTTAACGTGTATGTGCGTAATGCCGATCTTGAGAGCTTCGAGGTAGATAAGTGCCGCCAATACCACTATCTCATTGTTTCCTTTGTGAGAAGGTTTGAATTTTCATCATCACGCAATTCTCAAACTGTCCTTTTTGATCTTTATGAAAATTCTTATACTATGGACTTAGAGGATTTTAATACTGCTTGCAAACTTCCACAATGGGGCAGCACTAGTGGGCCTCGCAAATCTAAGTTTAGAGATTTCCTTGCTAGTATAACTGTGGGGGAATCTAGAGATATAACACAAGCTACCATAGGGAGCATTAATTTTCCTGCTATACATTATTTTGCTCTCTTCATAGGTAGGTGCATAAATGGTAAGGATGAAGCATGTCACATGTGTGTCCCTGACCTCATTGTTCTCAGGAGTGTTGTATTAGGAGATAAACATTATAATTTGGGAGCCATTGTTGCACGTAGGTTGCATAATAATAGATTTAATGGAGATTTCTTTGGTGGAATTTATGCAACCTGTCTAGCTAATTTTCTTGATATACCCATACGTGGGCATGATATTGAGTTGCCTCCTATTTATTTAGATTATGAGGCTATGGTTCGTCATCAGTTTGTTGAGAGGAACGATCAGTTTCTCCAGTACCAACTAATCTTTGACATACGATGCACCTATCACGTCTCTCTCCCTGCTCCTGCTTTCTTTGACTCTCAGGCAAAAGGGAGATATGTTATAACTAGGGAGGAGGCAGACGAATATAAGGGGAGGACGGAGACGACCCGTCTCCAAGCGACATCTCATGAGGCAATAGCTGCTGCATCATAGTATGACCCCAGTTAGAACTTTGGATATCCGCCAGGCCAGCCGTGGCCATAGACCAACTTAGGTCAAAAGCCTAAGCTTGGGGGAGTACGTATTTCTCACTGACATTACATTTATGTTCACACACTCATTGCCAGTTGTCGGTGCTCATACTTTTTCATTATATCATCCATGCTAGTTTATTTTCCTTTTTATGCTTTCTTCTCACCGACATTACATTTATGTTCACACACTCATTGCCAGTTGTCGGTGCTCATACTTTTTCATTATATCATCCATGCTAGTTTATTTTCCTTTTTATGCTTTCTTCTTGTGTGTTTAATAAACCTTAAGAAAAAAAATTAGTTGTAGCTTTTAATTAGTTTACCTTCCATGCTTATAGTAGTAATTAAAAAGAAAACACAAAAAGATTTCTTGTTCTTCTTTTGCTTGTTCTTCTTGTCTCCGGACAGCCGGACTATCTCCATTGGCTGGACTGTTAGACTATGAAGATACAAGACTGAAGACTTCGTCTCGTGTCCGGATGGGACTCTACTTGGCGTGGAAGGCAAGCTAGGCAATACGTATATGGATATCTCCTCCTTTGTAACCGACCTTGTGTAACCCTAACCCTCTCTGGTGTCTATATAAACCGAAGGGTTTTTAGTCCGTAGGACAACAATCACAACATACAATCATACCGTAGGCTAGCTTCTAGGGTTTAGCCTCTCTGATCTCATGGTAGATCTACTCTTGTAACACCCATATCATCAATATTAATCAAGCAGGACGTAGGGTTTTACCTCCATCAAGAGGGCCCAAACCTGGGTAAAACTTCATGTCCCGTGCCTCCTGTTACCATCCGGCCTAGACGCACAGTTCGGGACCCCCTACCCGAGATCCACCGGTTTTGACACCGACATTGGTGCTTTCATTGAGAGTTCCGCTGTGCCATCGCCACCAGGAACGATGTCTCGTCCCGTCTTTAAAGACGGCACTGTCGCTGAGGGAGCTCTGGCTATCAGCCAAACTCTCCGGCTAGGAGGTTTTCTTATGACCGCCTGTTCGGCCACAGCGCTGACGATGACTTCTCGGGTCATCAAAAGCAATCTTCACATCAACTCGGAACTTGCCGAGCAGTTAGATCCAATGGAGCTCTCTTCCCTGAATGAGCTCTTGGATCGTATCGCCGCCCTGGGAGTCGCTACAGACTATGATCAGATTGGTCCTAAACCCGATCTATTGAAATTAACTCTCCCAAGTCACCCATCACGTTGCAGTGGTGGAAGAACAATGCGGCAACCCTTCATCTATCTTAAGGACTAGCTACGTCCGGATTCCCGATCCCTCCAAGCCGGATACCCACAGAGGGGAGGATGTCACTCAAAGCCTGAACTCAGAATCAGGCAGTGGGCCAGATTTACCGGAAAACATCCAAGAATCCAAACTTTCGAGTTCGGAAACTCCTCGGCCACTGGGCCTCAGATTGGGTGAGGATTCGGATTCAATTCCACCCACCCACCCAAACATACGCGATTTATCCCAAATTAGGCAAGAGCCCGAAGAAACAGTACACCATTACTGGGCCAGATTCCTCCCGGTCAAGAACAGGATAAAGGACTGCCACGAGGAAAACACAATTTCACTCTTCTGCAATAATTGCACGGACAAGGGAATCCTCAAACCATAAGTCGTCGCAAAATTACACGCTTTGCCAACTTGGTGTCCATAGTATGAAAGTACTGTGCGATGGAAAGCGCCTGGAAAACCGAAATAAAATTTTGGGATAATCCGGCACTGAATACAAACCCAGTCCGAAATAAAAGGGTGCATTATCACAATACACCTGGGTTAACTACCAAAAAGCAAAAGCCCTCTACGGGGCAAGGAACCGTACTGGAGGGATGGCTCAACGGACCCTGCAAAATTCACAGTACAACGGATGCGATACCAACGCACAGCCTTAGAGCATGCTGGATACTCCGACAGGTGGCCAAAAGTGGTGAGGATTTACTCCTCCCAAAGAGCACAGAGCACCACCCCGAGGACAACAATACGATCTTAACGGTCTTCGAGACCTTCGCATCAAATAAAAGATGGAAGCGAACACTCTACAACACGTCCGAAATCTGCCACATAGCAGAAACAAATCCTTGGAGCGACACGGCTATTACCTTCAATGCCAGTGATGAACCTAAATTCCGAACAGCCCGAGTACCAGCCGCACTGGTCCTCAGTCCAATCATGGACGGCTTTAGACTCACCAAGGTACTCATGGACGGCGGCAGCGGATTAAACCTCATCTATGAGGAAACTCTTCAAAAGATGGAAATAGACTCGAGCCGCATTAAGCAAAGCAGCACAACCTTTAGAGGAATCATCCCCAGTCGGGAAGCACGCTGCGCCGGAAAAATCACACTAGACGTGGTATTCGGCACGCGGATAATTACAGGTCCGAAGAAATTACATTCCAAGTGGCCCCGTTCAGCAGTGGATACCATGCTCTATTAGGGCGGGAGGCGTTTACAATCTTCCAAGCCATACCCCATTACGGGTACATGAAGCTCAAAATGCCCGGGCCCAATGGAATCATCACTCTTGTTAGTGATCCGGACATAGCACTCCGCGCCGAAAATAAGACAGCTGCACTGGCCCTTGAGGCACTATCCGAAGCCCTAGCGGCCGAAGAACTAACTGCGCTGTGCTCCACGGTGAACAGGGACGACGTGATACTTGATAAAATATCCAAGTCCACCTCCTTTAAGCCGGCGGACGAAATAGTCAAATTCCAAGTCCATCCAACGGACCCTACAAAAACAGCTTCCATCGGGGCACAATTAAACCCAGATGTCAACGCCGCACTGCGAGAGTTCCTACGCGAGAACTGGGACATTTTTGCCTGGCACCCTTCAGATATGCCAGGAATCCCACGCAGGCTGGCTGAACACAGCCTAAATATCCTAAAAGGATTCAAGCCAGTCAAGCAGGCTCTTCGATGTTTCTCCGAACCTAAAAGACAAGCCATGGGAGAGGAACTAGCCAAGCTATTGGAGGCCAGATTCATTAGAGACATAAAACATCCGGACTGGCTAGCAAACCTGGTGATGGTACCAAAGAAGGACAAATCATGGCGCTTGTGTGTTGATTTTAAGGACCTTAACAAGCCTGCCCAAAGGATCCCTTCCTCCTCCCCCGCATCGATTAAATCATCGATGCTACTGTAGGACACGTTTCATTGTGTTTCCTCGACGCATACTCCGGCTACCATCAAATCAAAATGGCAGAGCCAGACCAAGCCGCAACAGCATTCATCACACCATACGGCCCATTCTGCTTCAACACAATGCCCTTTGGGCTAAAAAACGGCGGTGCAACATATCAGCGCATGATTCAGACATGCCTGGCAAACCAGATCGGCAAAATAGTGGAGGCATACATGGATGACGTGTTCGCTAGAACGAAGCATGTCGAAACTCTAGTACACGACTTGAGGCTCACATTCGACAACCTCCGAACATATGACATCAAGCTTAATCCAGAAAAATGCATTTTCGGCATACCAGCAGGAAAGCTCCTGGGATTCATTGTCTCTAGTAGAGGTATTGAAGCTAATCCGGCCAAAATCCGAGCATTGTCACAGTTGGCTACCCCAACAGACCTCAAACAAATACAAAAATTAACTGGATGCGTGGCGGCTCTAAGCCGCTTTATCTCCCGCTTGGGAGAAAAGGCATTACCCCTTTATCGCCTCCTCCGGCGCACCGAACACTTCGACTGGACGGACGCCGCCACGGCCGAACTCAACGAAATAAAGGCCATATTGGCAAAAAACCCAGTCCTAGCCACGCCAAACATTGGCGAACCAATGCTATTATACATTGCGGCAACTCATCAAGTAGTAAGCGCAGTGCTTGTCGTCGAGCGAGAAGTGGACGGACACAAATTTCCCCTTCAAAAGCCTGTTTACTACGTGTCCACTGTCCTTACTCCATGCAAATCACGGTACCCGCATTATCAAAAGGTAGCATACGCGGTATTCATGGCTTCCTGAAAGCTGCGACACTACTTTCAAGAGTGTTCAATAACGGTAGCCTCTGAAGTACCACTTAACGATATTATAAACAACCGCGACGCGACGGGCCGGATTGCCAAATGGGCCATTGAGCTCCTCTTGTTCGACATAACTTACAAGCCACGGCGAGCTATTAAATCGCAAGTCTTGGCTGACTTCGTCGCTCAATGGACGGAAGCCGAACTCCCTAAAGAGTACGACACATATTCAAACTGGATCATGCACTTCGACGGCTCCAAAATGTTGGCTGGTCTGGGGGCTGGCGTCATTTTGACATTCCCAACAGGAGACACCGTTCAATATGTACTGCAGATAATGTATACGGACTCCAACAACGCAGCCGAATATGAAGCCCTTCTACATGGTCTCCGGATGGCAGTATCCATGGGCATTCAACGCCTAGAGGTGCGCGGGGATTCAAACCTCGCGCTATCCCAAATAAATGGAGACTTTGATGCCAAGGATCCAAAAATGGCCACTTATCGCAATGCCATCCTAAAATTGTCAGCTCGGTTCGAGGGGCTTGAATTTCACCATGTGGCCCGGGAAAACAATCAGGCGGCGGATATCCTCGCCCGCACTGGCGCAAAACACGACGCGGTCCCTCCCAACGTTTTTCTGGAAAGGCTTTTCAAGCCATCCGTAGCATGGGAAGGGGACACTGGTAACAACAGTTCGGACCCGGCCAAAATACCCGATACCGAACTCTCTGACACAATCGGAGGCTCCGCCACCGAAATAACACAATCAGCCCACGAAATAATGGCCATTATTGCCCCATGGACAGAACCATTCCTGGCCTACCTAATTAGACAGGAACTTCCGGAGGACCACAATGAGGCACGCTGCATAGTGCGGCGATCCAAAGCCTACAGGGTCCACGAGGGAGAATTGTAAAAAAAAAAAGCGCTACCGGAGTCCTTCAAAGGTGCATCTCCGAAGAGGAAGGGCGGAATCTTTTGGCAAAAATTCACGCCGGACTCGGCAGCCATCACGCCGCAGCCCGGGCTCTTGTAAGCAAGGCCTTCCGCACAAGACTTTATTGGCCAACAGCCCGGGCAGATGCACAGGACTTGGTCCAATGCTGCACCGGTTACCAGCTCTTTGCAAATCAAAGCCACATGCCACCCACCGCCCTCCAAACGATCCCCATTACATGGCCCTTCGCGGTCTGGGGGCTTGACATGGTCGGACCCCTTAAAAGGGGAACCCACAAGAAAAAAATACTTATTGGTCATGGTGGATAAATTCGCCAAATGGATAGAGGCTAAACTGGTAAAAACAGCCGAATCCGGACCGGTGATAGATTTCATATCCGGGGTTGTACACCGTTACGGCGTCCCCCATAGCATCATCACTGATAACGGCACGAACTTCACGGTCGACGAGGTAAAACTCTGGTACAGCAAAGTGGGCATCAAGCTCGATTATGCTTCAGTCTATCACCCACAAACCAACGGTCAAGTCGAACGAGCAAATGGTCTTATAATGAGCGGCATTAAACCCCGATTAGTCCGCTCCCTAACGGAGTCCGATACGCACTGGGTAGAGGAGCTGGACTCTGTACTCTTGGGACTGCGGACCATGCCGAATCGTAGTACCGGATATACACCATTTTTTATGGTGTACGGCGCAGAGGCAGTCCTGCCTTGTGACATAATTCATGACTCACCTCGAGTGCGCATGTACGAAGAAAGAGAAGCCGAGCTCGATCGGCAGGATGGTCTGGACACATTGGAGGAAGAGCGCAACGTAGCCAAAGCCCGTTCCACATTTTGCCAGCAGCAGGCTGGCAGATACCAAAGTAGAGAAGTACATGCCAAAACTTATAATGTTGGTGAATTAGTTCTACGGCTGCCGGATAAGAAAAAGAACAAGCTCGAGCCCAAATGGGAAGGTCCCTTCATTATCGATCAAGTTCTGATCGATGGAGCATACCGACTGCGGGATGCATCGACCAGTCGACTCGAGCTGAACCCATGGAACGCAGCCAGGCTCCGAAGGTTCTACGCCTAGCTCTGGACTTTACGTTAGTCCCCACCCTTCGTCCATTTTCTGCATATGCATCATCTGTCTTGTTTCCTTTTCTTTCTTTTTATTTCCCTAGTCCTCCAAGGATCACCTTGTGCCTCATCATACATCATAGATGCGCTAGCCGCACTCTTCATACCTGGGGGCTTCTCTCACAGAAGCTTAAATTATTTACCTGGGCCCAACGCCCAACACATGTGTTATACATCCGCATGTACCTTTTTTCACAATTATATGCATCGATATGACTTAAGTTTTGGCCAAGTTGGGTTGCCTGGCTCTTGTATTTATGCCCTACGTTCCTGTTAATTCGGCAAGGGCATAAGGGGAGGACCTCTGCGATTGTTACCGCCGGGTTAGCCGGACGTGTACCTCAGACTGGGTGAAGCCGAAAGCTAGCGTTCTTAAGAGAATATTCAGTCGGTGAACAAACAATGACTTTTATTTATTATCCATATCTGCCCCCAGATGTTTTCACTGTGCTTCTTGTCGCAGTCCGGACATGCACTTTAGGGCATGCCTACCCAGGGAAAGGAACCCTTAACGGAACTATTCTCTCCGGAAGATGTTTCTTACTACCCATGTAATATAACATAACTAGTTGGTCACTTGTGTCATAAAGCACTAATGACCCCTACGCCTGGTCTCCACGCATGCCCTGGTTCTCAACCGAGAGGGTATTTGGATACACTCCGGACTGTCGGGTCCCGAGGTTGAAGCAAAAAGGTCTGCCACAACAAACAATCTACAATCCGGCTAGAAGACATCATATATGTCACTTTAAAATTACATAGTCAATTTGACTGGTTGAATTCCTCTTCAATGCCCTCCAATAGGCTATCTAGTCTACAGTCCTGTTGGGAATACTTTGCGGCCAATTCTACTTGGTCGTACACTAAATTCACAGGGATCTCCTTGCCATCAGGCCCCACAGGTCCAACTTCGGCCATATGGTTCGGGTCAGCCTTCGTGTACCGTGTCTTCACCATTTCCCAAGCTTCCCTGGCGCCCTGACGGCAGGCCGATATCTTCCATAATCGGAGACGCCGCCGTGCTCCCTTCAGCTTTTCTGCAAGCTCTCCAAGGCCTTCGGAATGGAGACGGACGGCCACAAGGCCTGGGCAACGCCTTGCATCACCTGCCGAACTCGTTCGTGCAACTGTGCGAGCTCGGGAAGAAGATCACACGTTGAACTAGGCATCTCCTTGGTAGGACGACCTGTTAGCATACCTACAGACATAACTATGTCAGCCAGCTTCCGCGCCGAACTCTTTTTCAAAGTTCGTTCAAGCACTTACTAAATATGCTGCGTCGAAGCCGCCGTTTCTCCTTAACAGAGTCTGATAGTTGGGCACGGACATCTTTTAGTTCCACGCCCAGCTTGGTGTTGGCATCTTGAAGATCATTCTTCTCCTGCCTCACCCTTGTAAGCATGCTCTCACCCGCCATCAGCTGGCGTATGAGCTATTGCTTATCCGGATTCACTCCAGCGTCATCTGCAATTTTCTTGTCAGATCTGCATATAAAGCCGCACTCTAATATGATACTTATCATTTGACGGATATGTTACCAGAGGGGGTCTCTTTGGGCTCCCCTGCTGCGGCCATTGCGGCCTGGAGTTGGGCTTTGCACTCTTCCAGCTCCTGGGACAGTTGAGTATTCTTTTCTGTAAGAACCTACATAGCAAATGATCCTTAAATCAGTTATCCTAACTGTTTCAAGTCTCAGGGGCTACTGATATATATAATCATCAAATTTTCTTACACGTATGTCTTTTACATACTGCTATGTGGCTCTGGCTAGACCATTTTGAGCGGCACGGAGGTGCGCGTCTCCCGAGTTGAAGGCATCCAATGCCTCTTGGGAGAAACAAGCGTCACGAAGAACAGTCTGGCGACGCCTGTGGTTCATGGCACTTTCCACCTCAAAATGGGTGGCGGATAGTCTATCCGTATCCTCTGTTGGAGGAGCACCCAACGCACGCCTTGTACTCGTTCCCACCTCTGAGTCCGGCCTTGGAGCCTGGCTTGTGGAGGCACGATTGGTAGCCTCTCCGGGCATAGTCCGGCGAGCGCTCTTTTTCCTGAAAAGAAGGCATGGGCGTTAATATGCCTCTGTAACTAATGCCTTGCAATAAAGACGGCGCGCCATACCTCTGCGCGGGTGCCTCAATCCGGACTGCGGATCTTTTCAGTCTGCCTGGCCTAGCGGCCCCTTATTGGCTAGTTGCCACAGGCTCGGCCTTCTGCCCCAAGGACCTCCCCTGCAAGACACGGCTGTTATACAGCAATAAAAAAAGAGAGAGCACAAGGACGGATCCCTTTTTTAGTGCTGGGACTTCGGTCTCAGTCACCTGTGAGGCTGGAACTAGCCCAGGGTAATCGGCCATAATGGCCACCAAGGTATTGTCATTACTCCCTTCGTAAAAAAACCGTCGATCAGCTCCACGGATATGTCCAGATCCTCCTGGGAGGCAGGGTCAAGGGACCATCCAGGGTCCTCGAGCTGTGGATGAGGGTTGTTTATCTCCTTTACTGCCTGGCGCGGCTCCTGCAATGAAATCGCCAGAATGAATACTTAAACTATAGGAATACGAAACGGATGGGTGAGAAAAAGTCTCCACTTACCCAGCTCAGAGGATTGTACATAGAGAATCCGCCCTGTGGGTTGACACGGAGGAATTCCTCCTCTTCTCCCTTGTACAAAGTGGACAAGATCTTTATTAGATCAGCAGCTGATCCCGGCCCTTTGCGGCCGTGGCGGGTGGCATCATCCTCCCCGTTGAAATCCCACATGGGGTGGCCTCTATACTAGAGTGGCTGCACCCCCCACATAATGCATATAGCCATGACCTCGATCATGGTCAATCCGGATCAAGCTAAAGAGCTTATCCGGCTCATCAGATAAAGGATGTCCCGGTCGTCTTCCTCCAGGGCTCCGTGGATGCCAGCTCTAGCGCTTCTTCAAAGGGGCATTGTCAAACTCAGGAAGGCCGATCTGAATAGGGTCCGGAAGGGGGACTATGTAAAACCATTCTGAAGGCCAGTCTTCGGACGTCTTCTTCGGGGTCCCGGATAGGTATCCGGTCCCAGCAATACGCCACACTTCGGCTCGACCCACTTGATATATTGATCGCTTCTTAGAATGGGGCACAAGGCAAAACAGCTTCTTCCACAGAGCGAAATGAGCCTCACAGCCCAAAAATAACTCGCAAAGGGCTACGAATCCCGCGATATGTAGCAGGGAGGCAGGCGTAAGGTTGTGCAGCTGGAGGCCATAGAACTCCAGAAGCCCTCGGAGAAACAGATGAATTGGGAATCCGAGCCCTCTTACTAGATAAGGGACAAGGCATACCCGCTCTCCCTTGGAGGGATTTGGACGGCTCTCCGCTTGCTCTCCGCCATTATAGGTGGCAAGCCCGGCTCGAACCGGGACCAGGTACGCTGGGGGAAGAAATCCCTTGGACTGAAGCATCATGAATTTGATGTGCGGGATGGAACATCTCTCCCAATCTCTAGGCTTGGAACTAGGGGTGCGAGAGGAGGATCTGCGTCGATCGGCCATGGTGGAATGGATCTCTGTCGGGTACGCTCCGATGAAGACTCGGCGATGGAGGATGATGTGATTTGGATCTGAATCCTCGTCTTTTTAAATAGGCGGCTCATTTACATAGCTAGGGGGGTAAATGTGAGAACACCCTGGCTCTTCACATTCGCTCGACACGTGGAAAGTGGCCATTATTGCGCGTAGAAGCCAAGAAGTACAAACCGTCACAAGGAACCGGACATTATTTCGACAGGTACACAGAATTTGGAGAAGGAACCCGCCTTGCAATGCCGAAGACAACTGCGTGCCGGACTCATCGTCATTGAAGTCTGGTTCGGGGGCTACTGAGGGAGTCCTGGATTTGGGGGTCTCTGGACAGCCGGACTATCTCCATTGGCCGGATTGTTAGATTATGAAGATACAAGATTGAAGACTTCGTCTCGTGTCCGGATGGGACTCTACTTGGCGTGGAAGACAAGCTAGGCAATACGTATATGGATATCTCCTCCTTTGTAACCGACCTTGTGTAACCCTAACCCTCTCCGGTGTCTATATAAACCGAAGGGTTTTTAGTCCGTAGGACAACAATCACAACACACAATCATACCGTAGGCTAGCTTCTAGTGTTTAGCCTCTCTGATCTTGTGGTAGATCTACTCTTGTAACACCCATATCATCAATATTAATCAAGCAGGACGTAGGGTTTTACCTCCTTCAAGAGGGCCCGAACCTGGGTAAAACTTCGTGTCCCGTGCCTCCTGTTACCATCCGGCCTAGACGCACAGTTCGGGACCCCCTACCCGAGATCCGCCGGTTTTGACACCGACAGGAGCTTTCTCGTGTAAATAGTTTTGTTTCTTTTCTGTCCTTTGGGGGTCGTGAGGAGAAGACCATAATGAAAATGTTAAAGTGGATCTTATATGCATTATTGTTGATCTGACAAAAGAGCCCATATTACCTTGTCTTCTCTCTTGAATTGAACGTCTGCATATTCCAGCTTAGTCAAATGCACGTGCACTATTATCATTATCCACACTATTCGGTGGTGCAAGTGAAAGGAAATAATGATGATTATATGATGAACTTATTGAGATGAGAAAAGTTGGTATGAACTCGACCTCTCTTGTTTTTGTAAATATGATTTGTTCATCGTTCCTGATTCAGCCTATTATGAATAAAAATGTTTGCAATGACAATTAGAGATTATAGTTTCTTATGCCATGCTTAATTAGCTAGGAGTTTATAATGGTTTACCTTGCGTGCCAACATGCTATTAAAATGGTTGTGATGTGGTATGATAGGATGGTATCCTCTTTTGAATGATTCGAGTGGCTTGACTCGGCACATGTTCACGCATGTAGTTGAAACAAACTCAACATAGCCTCTATCATATTTATGTTCATGGTGCATTATATCCTACTCATGCTTGCATTCGGTGTTGATTAATTTTAATGCATGTTCATGACTTTTGTCGCTCTCTAGCTGGTCGCTTCCCAGTCTTTTGCTAGCCTTCACCTGTACTAAGCGGGAATACTGCTTGTGCATTCAATTCTGTAAACCACAAAGTTGTTCCATATGGGTCCACCATACCTACCTATATACGGTATCTACCTGCCGTTCCAAATAAATTTGTATGTGCCAAACTCTAAACCTTCAAATAAACATTCTGTTTTGTGTGCCCAAATAGCTCATATATCAACTAGGGATGTCCGTATCTTCCATGTTAGGCGGGTTATTCTCAAGAGGAGTGAACTCCACTCCTCATTCATGAGAAAATGGCTGGTCACCGGGATGCCCAGTCCGATGCTTTATGCTAACCAAATCAAAATAATTGCAAACAAAACTCCCCCAAGACTGTTGTTAGTTGGAGGAACTCGTTGTTTCGAGCAAGCCATGGATTGATGCTTGTTGGTGGAGGGGGAGTATAAACTTTACCATTCTGTTTGGGAACCGCCTATAATGTGTGTAGCATGGAAGATATCGCCATCTCTCGGTTGTTATGTTGATAATAAAAGTATACCGCTCAAAATATTATTCATATCTATTTCAAAACCGAGCTGTGGCACCTCTACAAATCCTTGCTTCCCTCTGCGAAGGGCCTATCCATTTACTTTTATGTTGATTCATCATCCTCTTATTAAAAACCACCAATTGGATTCATTACTGTTAGTTTACATTGAGTATGACTTGACTGGATCTCTTTTACCATGAATTACAATGTCTAGTCAGTCCTTGATCTTTAAAGGTGCTCTGCATTTATGTTTTGCAGTCTCAGAAAGGGCTAGCGAGATACCATCTTGTTATATCATATCTTGATTGTTTTGAGAAAGTGTTGTCATCCGAGATTTATTATTATTTCTCGCTAGTTGATTATGCCATTGATATGAGTAAACATGAGACATAAGTGTTATTGTGAATATGGTTAGTTCATAATCTTTGCAGAAAACTTGAATGTTGGCTTTACATATTTACAACAATATGAGCAAACAGAGTTTGGCAAAGTTTTTCTTTATCACTTTCAGTTTATCAACTGAATTGCTTGAGGACAAGCAATGGTTTAAGCTTGGGGGAGTTGATACGTCTCCGTCGTATCTACTTTTCCAAACACTTTTGCCCTTGTTTTGGACTCTAACTTGCATGATTTGAATGGAACTGACCCGACTGACGCTGTTTTCAGCAGAATTGTCATGGTGTTGTTTTTGTCCAGAAATAAAAGTTCTCGGAATGACATGAAAATCAACGGCGAATTATTTTGGAATATATAAAAAATATTGGAAGAAAGATCCACGGCAGGGCGGCCACCACCTGTCCACGAGGGTGGGGGCGCGCCCTACCCCCCTGGGCATGACCCCCTGCCTCATGGGCCCCCTGACGCTCCACCGACCTCAGCCCTGACTCCATATATTCACTTTCGGGGAGAAAAAACCAAAGAGAAGGATTCATCATGTTTTACGATATGGAGCCGCCGCCAAGCCCTAAACTCTCTTGGGAGGGCTGATCTGGAGTCTGTTCGAGGCTCCGAAGAGGGGAATCCGTCACCATCGTCATCATCAACCATCCTCCATCGCCAATTTCATGATGCTCACCGCCGTGTGTGAGTAATTCCATCGTAGGCTTGCTGGACGGTGATGGGTTGGATGAGATTTATCAGGTAATCGAGTTAGTTTTGTTACGGTTTGATGCCTAGTATCCACTATGTTCTGAGATTTATGTTGCTATGACTTTGCTATGCTTAATGCTTGTCACTAGGGCCCGAGTGCCATGATTTCAGATCTGAACCTATTATGTTTTCATCAATAGATGAGAGTTCTTGATCCTATCTTGCAAGTCTATAGTCACCTACTATGTGTTATGATCCGACAACCCCGAAGTGACAATAATCGGGACCACTCCCGGTGATGACCGTAGTTTGAGGAGTTCATGTATTCACTTTGTGTTAATGCTTTGTTCTGGTACTCTATGAAAAGGAGGCCTTAATATCCCTTAGTCTCCAATAGGACCCCGCTGCCACAGGAGGGTAGGACAAAATATGTCATGCAAGTTCTTTTCCATAAGCACGTATGACTATATTCGGAATACATGCCTACATTATATTGATGAATTGGAGCTAGTTCTGTGTCACCCTAGGTCATGACTGTTACATGATGAACCGCATCCGGCATAGTTCTCCATCACCGATCTAGTGCCTACGAGTTTTCCATATATTGTTCTTCGCTTATTTACATTTCCATTGGTATTGTTACAATAACTACAAAACACCAAAATACTACTTTTGCTACCGTTACTTTTGCTATCGTTACCACTACTATCATATTACTTTGCTACTAAATACCTTGCTGCAGATATTAAGTTTACAGGTGTGGTTGAATTGACAACTCAGCTGCTAATACTTGAGAATATTTCTTGGCTCCCCTTGTGTCGAATCAATAAATTTGGGTTGAATACTCTACCCTCGAAAACTGTTGCGATCCCCTATACTTGTGGGTTTTCAGTCTCACGTTTACTCATGACAATAAAATAACCAACTAGCGAGCAATAATAAGATATCTCAGATGGCAACAATTTGTCAAAACAATCATGATACAATATGATAACATGGTATCTCACTAGTCCTTTCTGAGACTGCGAAACAAAAATGTAGAGCACCTCTAAAGCTCAGGCAGTGACTAAACATTATGATTCTTGGTAAAAGAGATCTTGTCATCATCACATCCAACATTAACTAGACTCAATGCATAAGAATGACAATAGTGCTGTTAGGATTGCTTCTTTGAACGAGAAGGTGCTTTATTATCTCCTTCGAGGGATTTTTAGGATCGTTCAGGCTATATATATATTTAGTCTATTTTGCCTTTTACTGTCTACTTTTCTCAGGGAGATGGTTAAGGACACTGAATAGGGAGAAGACGCATTTTCCTAGGCTCTTTCTACTTTGCTCATGGGGTATAGCCGTTAGTGATCCACAGATAGGATGCTTGCTCATCAACAATAGGAAATAAATAGGCCCTTCATAGAGGGAAGCGGAGATTTGGAGAGGTGCCAGAGCTCAAAGCTTAAACAGATATGAATACATTTTGAGAGGTGCGCCTTTCCTATGAATGTCACTACAAAAGGATTTTCAATATCTTACATGCTAAACATATTATCGGTGGTTCCCAAGTGAAAAGGTAAAGTTTACCTCCCCCCAACCATACAAACACAAGCCATGGCTAGCTAAATTCACGGGTTCCCTCCAAACAATCAACTTTCTGGGGGAGTTTGTTTCATTATATTTTTCTTTATTTTGATTACGGGACTGGGCATCCCGAATACTAGCATCTCTCATGCAATGACAAGTGAATAAACACCCATCTTGAGAATAACCCGCTTAGCATGGAAGATACTGACCTCCTCATGTCGCTCCATGAGTGGTATGGGCAAACAAAACAGATGCTTATTTGAATGATTAGAGGTGGCACAAGCAAATTTACTTGGAACGGAAGAGTAATACTGCATATAGGTAGATATGATGGACTCATCTGGAACAACTTTGGATTAAAGGATTTTGGATGCACAAGCAGTATTCCGCTTAGTACAGACAAAGGCTAGCAAATAGATTGAGAAGCGACCAACTAGTGAGCGACAACTGTCATAATGATGCATTGCCAATAATTAAGATTGAATACGAGCATGAGTAGGATATAAACACCCTGAACATCAATATCATGAAGGTTGCGTTTATTTTGAATCAACTACATGTCTGAACATGTGCCAAGTCAAGCCACTAGAATCATTCAGAGGAGGATACCATACTAACATACTAAATCACAACCATTTTAATGCATGTTAACACTCAAGATAAATCATTATCCACTCCTAGCTATTTAAGCATGGCATGAGCAACTATAATCTCTAATTACCATCACAAACATGTTTACTCATAATATGTTGAATCAAGAATGAGTAAGTTAAACATATTTACCAGAACGAAAACGTGAAGAGTTCATACCAGCTTTCCTTCACCACAATCACTTCATCAAACCATCGTCATTATTGCCTTTCACTTGAATGACACAATCATGTGAAAATAATAATAGTGCAAGTGTTCCATGGACTGAGCTAGAATATTCTACAAACACTTTATTAAAAGGATACAACAAGGTAATATTGGCTCTTCGCTAGATCAACAATAATGCATATGGGAGCCACTGAACAATTCGGCATGGTCTTTTCCCCACGATGATTCAAAGAAAAGAAAAGAATTTCAGTGAAACACACTGAAATATTTTTGGAGTTTTTGGTTTTTCAGAAGAAAACAAACTAACCAAGGAAAAACAAAAATGAGAGAAACTATTTACATGGGAAAGCTCCCAACAAACAAAAGAAGAAACAAGAAATCTTTTGGGGTTTTCTTTCACTACTACGAACTGATTAAACAAGAAAGAAAAACTAAAAAGAAGCGAGAAATAATTTTGGATTAAAAAAATCAAACACACAATAATAAAGAGAAAATAAAACTAACATGGATATACAATGAAAAGGATGAACACCGACAACTGGAATGAATGTGTGATACATGAATGTAATGTCGGTGAGAATACTCCCCCAAGCTTAGGCTTTTGGCCTAAGTTGGTCAATGGCCATGGGTTGAAATAGCCACCTCTTAGGTAATACTGAGGCTTCCACTGATAAATTCACTCCTAAAGCTCCCAATAATAGATAGGCTCATGGGCTGGCTCTGGCTCAGGTGCTGGATCTGGTGTTGTGGGTGGTGTCAATCCCAAGTAAGCACAAACGTCCTCTGGCATGGTAGTGCACTTGCCCCTAGAAAGATCGAACAAGGACGGCGCAGGTAAAGTAATAACCTCACTAGTACCCAGACTAAATACCAAGTTATATTGAAATCGTCTCACGCTAGAGTTCATAAAATTATGCCCAACCATGCTATCATAATCAAGATATTTAGTAGGTAAATGCCTCTCCTCTTCCTCTTCATGTCTAATAGGAATCTCAAAATACCTAGAGAGGCGAGAGGCATACATACCACCATAGATGACACCCTTTGGGCGGTTGGTATGTAACCGCTGTGCGATGATAGCTTCCAAACTAAAAGTCCAGTCACCATAAAATGTGCTACGCAAGATAGCAAGATCAGGCGCGCTGAGTGTTCCCCTCTCCCCTACTGGTGATGCATCTCCCAGAAAATAACGAAAAGTAGCGCAAAACGGGAAAGTGCAATCTAGCGACCGTGGCACCCGACACTCCTCTCATGTCCCCCACAATAACTTCAAAAATAAAATCCTGGACGTCCTTAGGACGCGGCTCTAGAGGGTTGCCCTCATTAGAAATTTTGCAAACCTGGCAAAATCTATCAAGTGTCATTTCTTGAGGAATATCATAGAGCTGGAAAGACACGGTGGGTGTATCCCTCCTAGGATGAATGTAGAATTTTTGCACAAAAGTTTTGGCGAGGAGGAGATATTGATCACACGTATCTTCGAGAAACGGGGTGAAGCTCGCATTGTTCGCCAAATGATAGAAATCATCAAGAATTCCCGCGTGCCTCAATAATGTGTTGTATGGCCACTCGCACGGTCGCACCTCGGCCGCATGAGGAAGATTGTAATTAGGATTTGGAGTTTCCTCGGGACCCTGGCTCAAAGAACCTCTCAATCTCCACTTAAGCATTTTCCTTTTCTCTGAAAAATTTCTAAAATATTTAGTACGTCGAAATAAAAGCAAACAAAACTTAACAAGATTGATAGCAACTACTCCCACAAGTGTCTAGAGGCTATATGATGCATCATAACTACTTTGGACCATACAAATTCACATGCAAGCTCATATACATGGTCATCACAGCAGCAAAAATTTGCAAAACATAAAGCACTAGAACAAAAACTAATTGGGCCATTGGAGGAGTCACATACCAAGGAGTAATCCCCCAAATTAGTTTAAAAAATGGAGCGCTGACCAAGGAGATAAAAAATCGCACGGGAATGAGCAAGAACACGAGCTATGACGCAAGTTTGATTTTTTCTGAAGGTGGAAGAAGGCAATGGGCTGTTGGAACAAGTGAGGGGGCCAGTATTGGACCCACGAGCTCACTAGGCATGCCTAGGGGGTAGGTGCACCATGTGAGCTCTTGGATCAGAAGGGTACCCCTTGGTGTGTGTTCAGTGCCAAAAATTCTTAAATATTGAAGAAAAAATCATACAAAATTTCCAGGTCATTCTGAGAACTTATATTTCTGGGACAATTTTGTACTACACAGATAATTCAAAAAACGAGATAATCATGGCATTCTAATTTATTAAACTTTAAATAACAGAGAGTAAATAGTAGTTACAATAGGTTTTTCTTACTAAATTCATCGGCCACATGCCCCTAAAAAAGAATCCATTAATACGGTTGATCAAGTCTTAAACAAATTATTTCCGAGTAACATGAAGCCAAAGAATTTTCGTATAATACTAAGTTACCTCAACGATGATATGCATCTCCCCAACAATAAGAGTTTCATATTTCTTTTTTATGGTCGGAAGAGGAAATTCGAAACCTCTAATAGTAATTGTCGCATTTCTTTCAATGGAGTTGATAATATTCACTGAACTTTGTTTCTTTGGGAAATATATCGTATGCTCATTACCATTGACATAAAAAGTGATCTTGCTATTTTTGCAATTAATAATAGCTCCTGCAGTATTAAAAAAGGTTCTACCAAGGATGATCGACATACTGTCATCCTCAGGCATATCAAGTATAACAAAGTTTGTTAAGATAGTAACATTTGCAAGTACAACGGGCACATCCTCACAAATACCGATAGGTATAGCAGTTGATTTATTAGCCATTTGCAAAGATATTTTAGTAGGTGTCAACTTTTTCAAACCAAGTCTTCTATATAAAGAGAAAGGCATAACACTGACACCGACTCCTAAATCAAACAAAGCAGTTTTGACATAACTTCTTTTAATGGAGCATGGTATAGTGGGTATTCCTAGATCTCCTAACTTCTTAGGTACTCCTCTCTTATATGAAAAATTTGCAAGCATGCTCGAAATTTCAGCTTCAGGTATCTCTCATTTATTAGTGACAATACCTTTCATGTATTTAGCAAAAGTAGATGAACCTATGTCGGTGGATCCGCCGGTTTTGACACCGTCGATTTTAAGGACCACCGAAATTTACAGTTTTGGGGCAGCTGCCACCGTCATAGTCTAACAGCTACTCAGGGGCCGCCTTGCAATGCCGAAGACAATCTACGCGCCGGACTTATCGTCATTGAAGCCTGGTTCAGGGGCTACTGAGGGAGTCCTGTATTAGGGGGTATCCGGATAGCCGGATTATATCCTTTGGCCGGACTATTGGACTATGAAAATACAAGATTGAAGACTTCGTCCCGTGTCCGGATGGGACACTCCTTGGCGTGGAAGGCAAGCTTGGCAATAGGGATTTGTAGATCTCCTTCCTTGTAACCGACTCTGTGTAACCCTAGCCCCCTCCGGTGTCTATATAAACCGGAGGGTTTTAGTCCGTAGGACAACATACAGTCATACCATAGGCTATCTTCTAGGGTTTAGCCTCTCTGATCTCGTGGTAGATCAACTCTTGTACTACTCATATTATCAAGAATAATCAAGCAGGACGTAGGGTTTACCTCCATTAAGAGGGCCCGAACCTGGGTAAAACATCATGTCCCCTGCCTCCTGTTACCATCCGCCTTAGACGCACAGTTCGGGACCCCCTACCTGAGATCCGCCGGTTTTGACACCGACATTGGTGCTTTCATTGAGAGTTCCTCTGTGTCATCATCTTTAGGCTTGATGTCTCCTTCGATCATCGATAGCGATGCAATCCAGGGGGAGACTTTTCTCCTCGAACAGATCTTTGTATTCAGCAACTTCGCACTGCGGTCCAACTCGCTTGGCCACCTGGAGCAGATCGAGAGTTACGTCCCTGGCCACCAGGTCAGGTTTGGAAGCTTAAATTACACGGCCGACATCTGCGGAGACTTGATCTTTGACACATTCGAGCCCCTGTCGAGTACGTCGCACGGTCATGATGAGCATGATTTAGCTCTACCATCGGACAGTGTGCAGGAGATCGCACCTGCAACCGCTCCGACCCTCAATTCGGAGCCGATTGTGCCATCCACGGATGGGGGGATAGACCCTGCCACGGAGGCCGCATTCCCAGCGGCGATCGAGCCAAGTATCGACCTTACCCTTCACGAGAGCCATGACGCCAAATTGCCGGATTCTTCCCCGGCCACGGACTCCGAACCGCCTGCGCCCGTTGTCGTGTTTCTAAGCCTGACAGTAGAATAGGGTGGTAGGAATGTAGAGGCAATATCCTAGCTATGGAGGAGCTATACACACGAGTTTAGGACCTTCTCGGAGGAAGTAACAACCCTACGTCTTGGAGCCCGGAGGCGGTCTACTGGATATACGCGTGTGAATTACAAAAGGTGTGAACCCTTGTCCCTGAGGAGAGGGGTGGCTTATATAGAGTGCGCCAGGACCCCAGCTCCCCTCCGTTACACAGGGTGCAATGTTCATAAAGGAGGAGCGTTACTGGTAACATCCGGAGGAAAGTGCTATAAATGACCATAAAGCTATGACTTAAATCTCGACCGTTGTGGAGTGAGTGTCTTCACATCTTCTGACTGTCGAATGGTTGTTCACATGGTCGAGTGTCTTCAAGGCTGTCTAGTGGAACATAACTTCATGGTCGAGTGGATGATGATTTCTCTCTGACTGCTTCTGGTTCTTTTAGAGATGTCCTTGGGGAGGGCATCTTGGACAGATCCATGACCCTACCCTAGGTACATAGCTTCGTCATTAGCCCTCGAATGGATCAGGGTTTAAGTGGGAAGGAGTTGAGAACACTTCTGACTCATTCTTCGTGCTCTGAGTATAACTTGTTCTAGAGCCATGAACTGAGGAGAACGTCAACTTCTTCTTCAGTCGCCTTGGTCCATTCTTGGTTTTTGTCGAGTGAATTTTCACGGTAGAATTCCGAACGATAATGTAGAGGATGCTTTCAGTCTGACAAGTTGCTCTCCTCTCTGCAGATTTCGCGGGATTCGAATTTCGGGAAGCGTGCCAGAGGGGCGGGGCCATGGTAACCGGGACGGATTAGGCATGTCTCCTCGATCCCTGCGCCACCTTTTTCACCACGTACTACGTGCGCGACTGTTGCGGGATTTGTTTAGATCATCTGGGCCTACCAGTCAGTCACTCGGGGAACGACCTTATAAAAGGCACCCGACCGTGTCTCTGCCCCGTGCACACCCATTCTCTTTTCTTCTTCCTTCGACCTCTTCGCCACGCTCGCTTCTTCTCTCATCACCGAACCCTCGCTCGAACTCGATCCACCGCCATGGGAAAAGAGAAGATGGTGGCACTGGAGCGCGTGAAGAAGGCGACCGCGAAGGCGAAGGGCAAGCAGACCAGCTGGGGCGGATCCTCGTCGAGATCTGGCCTGCCGCCGGGCTGGATCCAGGGCGACTAGATCCGCTTGACGATCAGCCAGGACGACCTCGATGACCTGGTGGAGGGGGGACTGATCCCCCACAAATCGGCGCGGCTCCCGGGGAACGAGACCAACCCGCAGCCAAGGGAGGGTGAGTGCATTCTCCTCGCCACCCACGTCGATCGTGGATTTTCTCTGCCTCCCCTTCCTTTCTTTCGGGCCTTTTTGAACTTCTTTGGGGCTCAGCTCCACCACTTCACTCCAAACACCATAGTCTATCTGGCTGCTTTCGTGTCAATGTGTGAAAATTTCTTGGGCTGTCGACCGCACTGGGGTCTTTTCAAACACATCTTCACCTGCCGCTCCCAGCCGGTCAAAAAGGCTAATCTGAGTGATGAGAGGACGCACGTGATCCAGATGTGTGGGGGCCTGGGGATCCAGATGAGGAACAAGAGCACCTTCCCAGCAATGATCCTTCCTGACTCGGTCCGGGGCTGGCAGTCGACTTGGTTTTACTGTAAGGACCAGCCGACCCCGGGTTAGTCGACTGGACTTCCTCCCTTTTCTATGGCTCGAGTGGAGAAGCCCTCATCCCTGAAGGTGGTCCCAGAAGAGAAGGCACATGTCAAGGTGCTGGTCGAGTGGGTCGTCCAACTCGTCCGCGACGGGTTGACTGGAATGGACCTGCTGGAGGTCTTTCTCAGTCGATGCATCCAACCCCTTCAGGCCCGTGACCATCCAATGTGGATGTATTCTGGACTCGAGGACTCCACTCGGATCCACCCGGAGGACGTCAGCGAGGACATCTTGGAGAAGTGGCTGATGGGAATCACCAGCAACAAAGACAACTCCCAGGGGTCTAGGAGGGTGATTCCATTCGACCACTTGCGCCAGCCGGAGCAGGTATGATTCTGTTTTACCAAGTATCTTTCCGATTCACTGTGTGACACCTTGTTGATGGTCGACTGAATTTCTTTTGATCGTTGTCTTTTCAGGCCCTCATTGACATGTACTCGATGCCCAATGGAGTGCAGGAGCAAGACGCCGAGGAAGGAGCGAGCGGGGGCGAGAGCGGATAGTGGCGCTCGGATGCCGAGGAGGATGAGGAGAGCGACGAATTGACTGACGACAAAGAGGTCGACTCGCCTCCTCGCAGGGAGAGGAGATCCAAACACACTCACGACCCGGTGAGCACTCCGGACCTGGTGACTGCGCCGACTGGGCGGTCTTCGAAGCGCCCCAGGACGTCCTCCCCAGCGCCAATTGAGAAGGCTCCGAAGCAGCCCAAGGTTGTGCCGCTTCCAGCGCCAAGAGCACCGAAAGCCACCTCCTCCAAATTGCCAAAAGCTCTTCCCAGGATCAAACTGACCATCCCTACCATCTCCGGGTAATCATCTGACTTGTTCTTTTCGTCGACTCGAGCAACAGAACGTAACCGACTGGGTGCGGGTCATTGCAGTGCTGCTACATCAGGAACCTCTTCTCTCCAGTACAGAGACGAGGAGATGGAAGATGTGGTCACCTCTAACCCAGGTAAAAACTCTTATGATCTTGCTCTTGACTACTCGGTCGATTGAATTCTCGCGGTTTGCTTTAGAGTCGACTGATCTTCTCTGCAGCTCCGCCCAACATCATCGATCTCCCAGATGACGATGAAGATGTGGCTCCTAGGCCCAGGAAGAATAAAAAGGCAACGGTTGGTAAGGCGTCTCAGCAGGGACCAACGACAACACCAACCGTCTATCAATCCGAAGACACGGGTGGGGCCTCTGTAACCTTTGATGTGCCCTTGTCGAGTGAGCGCCCTGCACCGTCGACTATTTTGGTGATTCCTTCAGTCGTCCCATCTCACGCCTCGGAGGTCCAAGCTGCTGCACCTGGGTCGTCTACTCTCTTCTTCACCAGCTACCCCATTCTGGACAACCAGTCGGAAGCGGCTGCGGAAGCCATCCGCCAGGCTAACATGATGATGGAGCAGATGAAGACGGTGCATGAGAATAGCCAGGCTGCCTATGACGCCAACGCTGCTCTCCGGGCCAATGTCCAGGTAAGTAGACTATTCGAATGTCCTTATTCTATCAGGATATGCTACCCGAAAAATTTTCTTCTATACAATCTCCTATTGTTTGCGTCGAATCAGTGCACCCACTGGGTGTTTTGTTGTCTTTGGTAGTTGCATTCTTCCACTCGGTCTGTATGAGTAGGATCTGAACCGGTGGGGGCACGCCAAGTGCACCAACTGGGTGTAGTCCCCGAGACCATAGTCGACTGCTGGCAGTCGACTGGGGTCTGAGTTCTGCCTTCCTTTCTTTTCTTCCACTCGACCCAGGCGGACCGGTCGAATGAGATCGGAACCGGTGGGGGCATGCCAAGTGCACCCACTGGCTGTAGTCCCCAAGACCGCAGTCGACTGCTGGCAGTTGACTAGGGTCTGAACAGTTTTTTTTTGACTTGACTCGGGCGGACCGGTCGAGTTGGGTCTTAATCAGCGGGGGCACGACAAGTGTACCCGCTGGGTGTAGCCCCCAAGACCGCAGTCGACTGTGTGCAGTCGGCTGGGGTCTAAGCGAACCTCTTTAAGTTTTATCCACTCGGAAGTGAACAACCTTTGATCTCGTCGATTAACACGTCTTTTGCCTTCTACAGAAGTCTTGTACTCTCATTTCCAAGTTTGCTGAACTTGAGGAGAAGCAGAGGCAACTCAACCTCGACTTGGAGTTGGCTCAGCAGAATCTGAAGAAAGCTCAAGACAAAGCTGCTGGTATGGAAGGTAACTGCCTGTGACTGTCTTTTTTAAAACATTTCTTCTAGCTTCTGATTGTTCTGATAGCTTCTTTTGCAGAGAAAATGAAGTTGGCTCTGGAGAAGAAGGACTCGGACCTCTCCGCTGCACAGAAGGAAGCCCATGATAAAATTGCCCTCGCAGACCAGAAGCTGGCTTCAGTCGAAGCACTTGAAGGGGAGGTGACCAAGCTGAAGTCCTGTCTCAACGAGTCTAACCGAGAGGTGACTCATCTGAAGAAGGACAAAATTACCCTGAACGAAAAGCTGGAGTCTGCGGTCCACAAGAGGAATGACATGGAGGCTTATTTGAGAACTCTCGCCAAGAAGCTTTATCTTATGCTGGAAGGTATTTCTTTTAAACCGACTGTGTTGATGTTTGCGAACGGACCCTATCCGGTCGGCTCACTGATTTTCGGCTGCAGAATTCTGCCAAGACTTTGACGAGGAAACTGGAAAGGTCGAGACGGGTCTGGATCATATCGCTTCTCCAGCTTGCGAGGAAACTGCAATGAACATGCTCCGACTGGAGTCTCGTGTCGCCAGCATCACAAGCTACCTCACGCGCCTGAAGGAGACAGTCTCACGAGTCGACTCATTGCTCTGGCCAAGGGCGACGCTTCAAAATGACCTAGAATCCCTGATGGCTCGACTCAACGATATCCCTGACCGAGTGCAGGAATGGAAGAAGTCCTCCGCCCGGTGTGGAGCTGACGTGGCGTTGTCCTTGGTGCGAGTCCACTGCAAGGAAGATCGTGAAGACAAGCTGGCGGCGATCAAGGTCGCTAACACCAAAAAGCATGACTTCCAGTCCTTCACGGAGACTTTCATCGCTGCTCCCACTCGGATCGCGGATGGCATCGACCTGGACGAATTCGTCGAGCCTGCCAGCCCTCCTCCTGCTGAGTGAACAAACTTATGAGACTTGAATCTGCTTTAAATTTGCCTCGGAATGCCGAGTGACTGCTGTAACCATTAAACTCCTTCGGGCTTGATGCTCGAATACTTTTGGTTTGCTCCTTGGAACCTTAGGATTTGTTCGAATTTGGTTTATTTCCGAATATGCATGCGTTTTGCCTTCAAGTGGACTTTTTTCTCTGCTCGGAATAGTCTTTGTGCTGGAGATGCAGCTCTGAGGTGACGACCCCAGTCGACCTGCGCTTCGTCGCCCTTACGGATGGGGATGAAGCGCACGTTGTACTTGCGGCGTAGCTCCGAAGGAGAACGTTGCAGTCGACTTGCACCTCGTTGTCCTTGCGGATAGGGATGAAGCGCATGTTGCACTTGTGGCGTAGTTCCGAGGGAGAAGGTTGCCGTCGACCTGCACCTTGTCGTCCTCGCGGATAGGGATGAAGCGCACATTGTACTTGTGGCGTAGCTCTGAGGGAGAAGGTTATCATCGACCTACACCTCATCGTCCTTGCGGATAGGGAT
>NC_057797.1:488587189-488603664 GCF_018294505.1 Triticum aestivum
CCAACACACGTTCATTCTTTCTCTCCATGTTTCAATCTCTAAGTCTCTCAATTACACAACCCCTTTTTCCACTCTGTTACCAAATGTATTTACCTCACACGCCCGCCATTGCACCCCATGCCAAGCTCTCTCCCCCCTCTCCCTCTCACCCTCTCGCGCTAAATACATGCATTGCCTATCTAGCCCCCCAACCTCTCGTGCATGCGCACGCACGCACGTTGTATATCTAGGTCACTCCCTCGAGACTATCTCACTCTTTCTTCCGCATGGCGGGCCACACTCGCTCAATCTCGCTCTCTTTATCCGAGTCTCGTTTAACCTCGTTTTCTTTCACACACAAATGATATATCTCCCTGTTCGAGCCTCGATCGACACACTCTATACTCTCACACGTAGATTGTCTATCTAGGTCAGTCCATCCAAGCCGCCACCACTCTTTCGACCTCATGGTGGGCCACGCTCACTCAATCTCTCTCTCTCTCTCTCTCTCTCTCTCTCTCTTTATCTCTCTCTCTCTCTCCATATGTCTCGATTGACCTCGCTCTTTCTCGGACAAAAACGATATATCACCATGTTTGAGCCCAATTCGACCTATTCACATTGTATACTCTCTCACGCACATCGTCTATCTAGGTCACTCTCTCCAACCCGTCTCACTCTTTCGATCGCACGGCGACCCTATGTGATCGGTTGACCTTGCTTCCTCCCACGCACAAAATATATCTACACGTCTTCACTTATTGGTGGGTTCCATGTGTGCTCTCTCTCTCTCCTCCCCTTCTGCGTTTAGACGCACGGGCAAACAGGAAGAACTCACGGGCGATGTTGCCATTGACCATATCTGGATGTGTTCACAAGTCACGGCACCAGTTTCATGTACTAGCAGCACTAGTCAGTGTGTACGTGCAATGCACGTTAATTTGGATGTATATTAAGTGCATGCGGATATTAACTACTAGGATATTATTTGCGTGTTGTCATGTGATTAGCACTATTTTTGGCATGAAATTAACTGCATTCTAAACATGTTGAGCGCTCGACATTGAAGCAGTCTAGGTCATTGGATGACAAGGAATACATGTGGCTTGATGACGTTTTATATTTAATTTGATATGGCTCTAGCAGAACATTCAATCGATCAAACCATACATTTCATTCAGTCTGACTCCGACTTTAAATTCTATGACGATCGATATAAAATAGACGGAAATGATAAATGTTCTGATTTTAAGCATGGCAATACGAACGTTTTTCATGGCAAATTTAGATTACATGGCGGCAGCGGGGGCGTCTCACGGTGGGAAGTGGCTCCTCTGCCGTGCTCTATGTGTCGTCGGGCCACTGACCGACGGCGACGGCGGCGTCTTGCACCGTTGTTGGCGTACTCCTGGACGTTGGCCTAGCTTCAAGGAAGGCCAAAATGTTCTGGACTTCGGAGCGAGTCAACTGGCGGGAGGAGGCAACTGGCGTTGGTGCAAGAAAGCGGTCGACGGCGGCCATCCATGCCGCTGAGGGGGGCACTGGCACCCGCGCGGGGACAGGCGCTGTCAACGGCGCGGTGGAGACATTCGTGTGCACGGGCACCGGCATGGGCGCGCACGTTAGTGCACGCATAGGCGCAAGTGCTGGTAGGTGCGCTGGCAGGTGCACGGGTGCATGAAAGTCGGCGGGCACCTCGTGGAACCCCGTGGGATCAAGCTCGGCGACAATGTGCGGCTCCTAGCCCATCAATGCCACGGGGATGGGCGCTGGCGCAGTCGAGGCGACGGGAGCCGGAACGAGAGCGGGGATAGGCGCGGCGTCTTCCCGCAAGGCCAGTTCAAGCTTGTCCCCAAGCGCCTTATGTTCTTGAGACTCCGGCTAGGTGTCTTCCTCAGGAAACTGGAACACTAAGGGCAGACCATCATAATGCGGCATGGCGTACGTTTAGGTTAGGCTAGTTGGAGGTAGACGACAGGAGAATCGGAGAGGAAGAGAGAGGATTGTAGCGATACTCCCTCCTTTTCGGTTTATAAGGCTCAATTCAAAAATCTCACCAATCAAGGTAGATGGTGAGTGGTGGAATACTTTTTGTAGTTTGCAAAAGCACCCAATTAATGCTCTTGTTTTTCTCAAAAAATATGTTTACCAATGCATTAATTGCAATGCATGCATGCATAAATTACATGCATTGGTCAATTTTCTCTTAATACTTGCATGCAATGATTTAATTTACCTTGGAATCTGAACATGTGATGGGAAACAACAAAATTGAGCCTTATAAAATGGAAAAACTAATATTTTGAGATAAGCCCTATATTTTGGGAGGCGTGTGGGTTTGATTTTAAACTGCGGCGCCGGCAACATTAAAAGTGGGAGCAATTGGGACGACGGTGGGCCGCGGAGCCTGGTCAAAGGGATCGCCTCCCGGTGAGCCTGCATAGCGGTCTGCTCGCACGCCTCCCTGACAGCCGGCGCAGCGGTCTGCTCGCACGCCTCCCATCGACTCACACACTTGCTCGGACGACACCTGCCGATTGCCGATGAGAAGCGGGGACTTGTGGCAGCACGTAAACGCCCACGGTTTCAATAGTGAAAGCGTTCGCCTTAAGGTGACAGGTATTTCTTCCAAAATACCTTGTCTCTTCATTTGTTCAACTTGTCATAAGCAACTTGTCTCAAATTGAAGAAAAAACTTACGAAGTAATATTTGTGCCATATCACGTGACCATGCTTAGTTTCAAGAATTTATGCTCACTTTTGGATTTTCAGAAATTTAAGATCCAAGATTCGAAACAATATCATAACCTGCATCATGCAATAAATTTTCAAGCCGTACATATGTCCTGTTGTATTTCTTAAGAAAGGATTTGGTCAAACATTTTGCTTAGTTAGACTTCAGACAAGTTATATATGCAGAGTAAAAGGATAATCCCTCCGTACCAGTGCATTGCCTGATATATTAACTCAACTACTAGGCACGAACAAACGGGCTCAATTCTGTGCTCATCCTGGTGTAGTAGTAGTAGTAGTAGTAGTAGTAGTAGTAGTAGTAGTAGTAGTAGTAGTAGTAGGCAATGCAGTTGATGGGTGACCTTGACGAGCGGCGACCGAGGGAATTGAACCGTGCTCGGCACGGTAGGTAACGTTCTCTAGTTACTAAAGCATCCCTCCATTGTTCATCGGTAGTCATTATGGACCGGGGACATGAGGGGAATTTCCTAGGGCTGGAATTCTGGCCGCCAGATATTTTGACTTGAAACGCTGAGGCTCGACTGGTTGGGGTAATGGGGTTGCCTAATGTGCATACCACGCACGCCACCGAAGGACACGAGCCTGCTTTTTTAGGATCAACACGAGCCAAGGTCTGGCTAATACGCCGTTGGGTCCTACCATTCGAGAATATGAAAGGAACCTTTTAAATTGCCGAACGAATCTATGTGTATTACCATACCCGTATTTTCCTTGCAAATACTAATCTCAACGTGGTAATTGATTTATGACGATTTGTTGAATTAGAGTGAGTTTGTGATATAGTGATCTAAACGTGGATTTCACATTTCATGGTATCCCTAGTTAGTTTTCCAATGCAAATTCAAATTTAAAAGATGAACAACATAGAGGTGAGAAAACTTTGTATGTATCAAGCATATGACCACACACACACACACACACACACACACAGAGAGAGACACACACACGCACGAACACAACAAGAATCCAATAAGTATAGTGCATCTATTTTTCCAAACCATGAATGTATGACACGAATTCAAAAATACTCCTTCTATTCCTAAATATTAGTCTTTTAGATAGTTCAACAAGTGACTACATACGGAGCAAAATGAGTGAATCTAGACTCTAAAATAAGTCTATATACATCCGTATGTGCCAGTCCATTTGAAGCCTCTAAAAAGACTAATATTTGGGAATGAAGGGAGTAAAATGTAAGACATCCATGGTCCTCAGTTCAATATTTAAAATGAACATGAAACTGAAACATGAATATTAAGTCTATTACTACAGTACATGCAAATGTTCTGTTTAGGTGGAGCTATGATTGTCGGGGGTCAACCCCTCGACCTTACATAAAATTGTGGAGCTCTGTTTAGGGTTGTTTACATTATATTTGTCCCCACCCTCCCAGCCATCGATTGGTTGCGCACCCCCCACCCCTCCTCCCCGGGAGAATATCATGTGCCCCCATACCTTAGATGCTATATGTCGATACGAGTTGCTTGGAGCTTGTAGATCTGAGATATAGCAGCTCACATGATGTGTCTTAATATTTCTGCAGGAAACCTTGATGAGTTTGAGAATTGCACACAATTTGTACAAAAACTACTTAGATGCCCTTTGATCCCATATCCAACAACCTCGAAGCTCGTATCACCGTAGCATCTAAGATGAAGGAGGACATCATATTCGCCTGTATGTAAGAATATCATGTGCTACCACACCTTAGATGCTTTGGTGATACAAGCTCTTCGGAGGCGCTGGATTTGTGACCCAACACCTCCTCGGTGGTTCGAATGGTTTTTTGCAGAAAAGCCCCAAAAGAGTTCGGCCACTGCTTACAAGCACAAAGACTGCTTAGATGCCATTGGATCTCAGATCAAACGACCTCCAACCTCGTATCGCTGTAGCATCCAAGCTGCGATAGCACCTTATGTTTTCTCGCACGGTAGAGTATGAGGTGCTCCCGCACCGTAGATTCTATGGTGATACGAGTTCACTGAGATCTAACGGCCCACAATAGGAGGTCTGAATGTTTTTGCAATATACGGCTGATAGAGTTTGGGAAATGCGCAGAAAGTACAAGTACTATGCATGTGCCATCTGATCACTGATCATACGATCTAGATGCTCATATCACCGTAGCGGGTAATTAAGCTATGGGGAGCACCTAATATGAGCACCGGGGAGCCGTTGGATCGAAGATGCAGTGGCACACACGAGGCCTGAATGTTTTATTTGCAAAAAAACCTTTGGAGAGTTTGGAAATTGCGTGTTATTACAAAGACTACTCCCAAGCCATTGGATCTCACTTCCAACGGTGTAAAAACTCATATCACCATACTATCTAAGCTACGGGGTGGATGTGATATTCTACGCCGCTGTCATTTTTGTTCGTAAACTTGCAAAATACGTGTAACTCGTGCCGTTACTTGTCTAACCACGCAAAGTGTTTGTTCAAAAAAAACCATCCTACACTGAAATATCAGAACAACACACGAGGGTCCCACTTGTCATTAATCAAATTTGGACCAAAAACTAACAAATCTGAAAGACGAGATTCGAACTGGCAACATGGACTACAAAGCGTAAGTCAATAGCCTAAAAAATGAATGGTTGTTGGCTTTGTCCCATAACTTGATTTTATTTATACAGTACTTTTGTTGAGTAGAGTAGAGGGAGTGCCTCGTCAACACATGCATGACCGTTGTCTCACTTACTGGTGGGTCCCAGGTCTGCGATCTCAATCTCTCTTCTCTCCATCGTCTAACCTTTGCACGGACACACACGAGGAGCGGCGCTAGCTTGCCGTGGTGTTATTACAACTAATAAAAGCTTGGAAAATAGAAGAATTGCCTAGAACAAGAGACGTTGTGGCTGGTCGAGACGAAGCTAACCACATCTATCCTTCGTGCCACGTTTGCATGATGAAGCTGTGTAGCTAGTGGGGTGTTTTCGACCGACTGGCTGGGTCCCGAGGTCGAACCATAGGTACTACGTCTGATACAGTATATTTTTACACGCACATTTTTCCTCCGTGCCGAGACGTGGCACACCCTACCGCGCGGTTTCGGGGTCCTCCCGAGTGGTGCACGCATATATTCTTCCTGACGTGGGACGCCCTACCGCACGTTTTCTGGGTCCTCCTCGGTCATAGCACCAAAGCAAGTAAATGAGTCGTCAAATCACGAAAGACCACCTTTCCCGCAGAGTACATCAGTGAAGCACGGTGGCTAGCTAGTTGGGCTAGTTCGACCGATTAGCTAGGCCGCCGCCACATTTGTTTTTTCACCCCTTTTTTATCTACTTGCCGGTAGGTAAATATAAATATCCACCGCGGCGTTGCTCTGGTGTTTGGGTGCGGCATGATTTTTATTTTTTCGATTGACGAGAGAGCAGGCGCGGTAGGATTTTTAATTTTTTGATTGACGGGAGCAGGTGCGGCAGCAATTAGTCACGATGACTCCGCCTATAAAAACCCACTGCTCCCTGATGTGAGAAATTGTCGACTGGTGTTTTACCGTGGTGAAAACCAAAAGATTCCCCGCTCCCTCCGCCTTCCCATAGATTGCATTGCCTTTCAGCCGTTTCGCCCCCTTTGCTTCCTCTCCCCATTGCTTCTACCTGGTGCCATGGCGGCGCAGCACATCACGGAGTCCGAGGTGAGGCTCCTGACAGAGGAGCTCCATGCCAAGGATGCGAAGCTCAGGGCCAAGGACGTGGAGCTCCGTGAGCTCAAGGAGGAGAGGAGTGCCATGCTCCTCCATTATGTTTGGGAGTTCACGGAGCTTCAAAAGTGGCAGGCGTCCACCACAAAGATGCTCGAGGCGTCGGCGGCGTTGCTGCAGAAAGCGGGAGATATGATAGGCCGTCAGGGGAGCCTGCTGGGGCGCGAGCGGGCCGATCGTGACGAGGTCCAGTATCGCCTCAGCGACATGGTGAACCAAGTCACCACGCACGTGTTGCGGCTGCGTGATGCCTACCATCGTGCCAGCGCGATGATGTCGGCCGTCGGGCTAAACCCGTTCGACCACCTGGTCGACTTCAACGAGCCGCGGCTTCCTGACCTGGTCTCCTTCTTCACCTATATCTCCGAGGAGCTGAGCCGTCTCCGTGCGATGGTGGGGGCTGAGCTGGACAAGGAGGGGTTGCGGGATGCCGTCGCCGTTGCCGGGCGAATCCTTTCAGGGCTCCACAACCGGAATCCATTCATGCCATTGGACATCGTCTTTGACGAGCTGGCTCCCGTCGACTGGGAGCGCGCTCTGCGGGCGGTTCACCCTGCATCACCAACGCCGTTCACCTCGAGAAGCAGAGGGACTTCGGTGGTGTTTAGGCACCCTCTGCATGGGCATGGCCATGTCTCAGCAGAACATGACCGTTGGATCAAAATCAGACGGTGCAGATCAGTCACTGTAGCACAAAGCGTGTGGGTGTGTTTGGTTGCATTCTCATCTCAATATAGTTGTTTCCTCTTCGTGTATTTGTTACATATAGGAGTAGTTGACATGCGCACAACATCATTTGTTATCGTCATATCTTACTACACTAGCAACAAGATTGTGTAGTACTGACATATGAACCACTGCACATGCCTAGTAGTAGGAGCACTGTGTATGTTCAAGTGGCTGCCGTGTTTCGCACTCCTCCATCGTAAGAGTGGAAATGCCTGTTGTAATCATTTTTTCTTTTGAAAAACAGTGGACACGCTCTACCGTGCGGATCCTCCTCCGGCCATGCACTAAATTACTCACTTTCGCCGACGTGTGGGACAGCCAGCATCGGGGTCCACCAGCCATGCACTAAATTACTCCGTAGTAGAGTGACGGTAGACTACCCTGATCAAAGCGCCGCAGTAATGCTTGATGAGCCGTCAAATCACAAAACCCCCTCCTTTCCAGCAGTAAGTTGGACGGACGAAGCAACCATCATTTCACTCTTCTCTCTCAGCTTCCTCTCTACCCAACCCTTGCTTCTGCCTCATCTTGTTCCTCATTTCTTCAAGAAAACCCTGACCTGCTTCTGCCATTGTTCTCTCTCCCAAAGAAGGAAAGGTGAGAGCATCAATGGTGTTGATTCTGGCCAAGGCCAGGTCTTGCAACCCCGAGACTGATCCTATAACTCCCTCTCTTTTCTTCTTTTGGGTTTGTGATTACGGTTTATTTTCTTTTATTTCTATTTGACAGTTTCTTGATGGACGTTGGAGCACCGGCCGAAGTGATGTCTATGGCTCCGGCCAAAACGTCGAGGCTCATGGTACGAAGAAGCGCAAGCACCCCGCTGAGACTACCACAGACAAGCTCAAAGCCATCGCCCTGTCCAAGCCCCCCTCTCCGGGATCCCTCATTAAGAAGGTCCAGGTAATATCTCTTCTTGACGATCTTTTTCTCGATATTGATCGTGTTTTTTCATCTAACACGCAGCACTAGTACTAGTAGTACAACTTTCTGGGTGATCTTGCATGTGATTTTTGTGTGCCAAATGACGGTTCTAAATTCCTCTTTTGACCAAAACATGCGAGAGGTTGACACTGATTTCTTATAGGTTACTTTCAACTACTCCCTCTGTCCCAAATTTCTTGTCTTAGATTTGTCTAGATACGGATGTATCTGATACTAAAATGTGACTTGATACATCCGTATCTAGAAAAATCTAAGACAAGAATTTTGGGACGGAGGGAGTACTTTATGAACATCAATGCTACCTTTTAAGAGGGTATATTTGCCTCAGTAACTTGTGTTATGGATTTTGCAAGTAATCCCTCTACTCTCATGCCTTTGAAGACATGTTCTAGTGTCTTTGTTCACTCATTTCTGTGTGTATATGTAGTCATATATGGAGTATAATATCGAAAATCATCTTATATTTCTGAACGGAGGTAGTAATAAAATATGGTTTCTGTTTGAATTAGAACCAGTTCCGCGGTGGAGATGAAGTTCTCAAAGTCATGCCAT
Organism: Triticum aestivum; assembly: GCF_018294505.1. Taxonomy (NCBI): domain Eukaryota; kingdom Viridiplantae; phylum Streptophyta; class Magnoliopsida; order Poales; family Poaceae; genus Triticum; species Triticum aestivum. The sequence continues at coordinate 488,595,859 of NC_057797.1, forward strand.
GTGAACTGGAAGACTTGATGATGAGTTCTACTGCTGAACTATCCAGTTGTTGTGTCCTTGTCGCCATGTGTCCTGAACTAGTGTTTTCCTATAGCATTGTTGTCAGGCGTGTTCTCGAGGCTGTACTTGACCACAACAATTTCCTAGATGTGCCTTCGATTACGAAGGGTGTGGTTCTTGTAAAGCTTCCCAACAAATCTGATGCGGCATGTCTTCATCATCATGTTTATGAGTGGAAAGACCACTCTGTTAGGTTCTCCAAGGTTGACAAGATGGTGATGGTGCGTGTAGACATCTCAAATGAAGTCCATGGCCTAGTCAGTTATGCGGGGTTCATCCCGTAGGTCGGTGGCGAGAAATAGTCTGCAGAGTTTAGTTAGTGCAACTTTGCTTGTCTGTAGTAAGTACTATTGTGCAGTACTTGATTTGTGTTTGTGAACCCTGTATTGTTTATTAGTACTGCCGCTTTTGGTGTGTGGTCAGTCCTGAGAACGGTCTATGTTAATGTTTGTCCACTCAATTCAGTCTGTATATTTTGAAGTATCCAGATCATATTTTTTGTGAGGATGGTTTATCAATTATGGTTACACTCCAATATCTGTATGCATTGTAGGGTTTATCGCACCCACCAGGATTTCCAGTCCCATGGATGTTCGGTCCATACGATTTGTCACAACCTTTGGACTGTCCTGCTTGTGGGAGTAGGCAGGGCCCCTGCATGCCACGCGTAGTTGGATGATCAATCTTCTGTTTAGTACTTCAACATAGTGATTTCCTGGTAAGGATTCACTCGTGTCACATCAAGTAAATCTTATTGATTTACTGTCTAAATCTTATTGATTTAATGTCATGTTTTCTTTCTTTTCCTGCAATTTTAGGATGCAGGTTTTGCCATGTAACATTCATCATAGAATAAACCATTTGGTTTGCTCTACGATGGCTATTTTTGCAGGTTTCACTTCTTATGTCGTGTGAGTAATGAAGGCACTGTCCATCACTTATATTACTGGAAAAAATTGGGTCAGTCTATTGTCTGAGTACAAGCTGAATCCCTATGATGAACTGTAGTTTGGTTTAACAAAAACGCCACAATTATTCCTTCTCGCGTTTAAAAGAAATGAAGAAAAAAACTGGATCATGGTCATGGATCCTAGTCAAGTTAGAAAGCTGATCATAGCAGACCAGACACGATCGCCGCTGTCTCGCACAGATCGAGCACCAGCAGTTGCTCTAGCACTGACAGCGGCAGCAGCTCAGTCTGATCCAGCTAAGGATTGGGCACCGACCGCGTCAGCGGATCAGTCTGATCTACCGGAGGATCGGGCATCGACACTGGCACCTGCTCCGACACCGACACCAGCTCTACAAGGAGCACCATCTTCGGCAGTAGCAGCAGCTTCGGCACCTGCACCAACACTTGCACTTGCATCTACTCCGGCCCGTGCAGTTGCACTGGCAACAGACTGGGCTGCAGTTCGCACTTCATATCAATGTTGGGGATATCGCTTATCGGGAACTTATCGGTCGACCCATGATAAGGGGTAAATCTGCCAATTTATCGGCATATCGGCCGATTTATCGCCATATCGGCTGATTTATTGGCCGATCTATCTTATTGTCCTGACAGCGGTAAGCAATAAATCGGCCAATTTATCGGCATATCGGAAGATATCTTGAACAGTGCTCCATATACCAAAGTCCTTACAAAAACCGACATGTCCACCTTCTTGGTAAGCATTGGCCGCCCAAGTGATTCGTTCTTTTTTCTTTCCATGCTGTTTCACATGATTCGCTGTGTTGATCTAACTGTTTGGATATGTCTTCTTGTTTGCAAACAGAGAATTCCTAGAGCAACGAGGGAGTCGTTCAACAATCCGGGCGACCGCGGCCAAGTTTCTCTTACCATGTCGCATGATGATTGATGCTAAAGGATGGTCAAGGTTCAAATCTAAATCATATCTTGCAGTACGGGATGATGTCAAAATCGAACTTTCTCGGCAAGGAGAGTTGGTCCAAATCAACTTTGAAATTAGCAGCACGCAACTGCCGAACTAATCTATCCTCCGAGAGATTTTGATGTAATAATCTGGCATGGTGAAACAAGTGTCTTGTGTGTATAAGTAGTACGACAGTATTATTTATCACATGGTATATCGTTGATAGAATTGCAACTCTGATTGCTGGTTAGGAACTGTCGTTCGATTTCATTCCAACAGCTGTCGTGCTTTATTCCATTTTGTGTACTCGCCTTGCGACAGCATCTAAAACCAGCGCCGTACCGATCGCTTGCAATATGAAAAGCGCTGAGGTAGAACACATGGGCCCCCAAACATGCAAGGTCGGCCTGCGGCCCAAAGTCCAGAACCGTGAGCCTATCTGAGTATTATATTCTTAGCTGAACCCCCATAAAAAAGCTAAACCCCCATAATGCCCGTGCATTGTAGAGGGAGTATATTTCTCGGCAAGGTGAGCCTGTGATATAAAAGATTTATATATTTCTTTACAGAGGCAGTATCTCTCTGTCAAAAAATACATTTATGTGTAACTAGTTACTCCTATCTTTCTACTTCCTTTCGCTGATATGTGGGGCAACTGGCAATGGGGTCCATGTGCCATATGCACAAATTAGAGTGCACAACTTCACGGTAGACACACCCCGGTCGTAGCGCCGCTGTGATGCCCAATGAGCCGTCAAATCACAACCCCCCTTTCCAGCTTTAGCAGTAAGCTGGATGGACGAAGCGGCAATATTTCACTGGGCCTGAATCCCCTTCTCCCTCGTCTGCTTGTTCAGAGAAAACCCCCTCTCGGCGATTGCATAGGGTTTTCTCATGGAGAACCAGGTACGAATTCTTCATCCATCCCCGATAAACCCATGTCCCTTGGTCGCAGGTAATCCTAGGATGGCAGCCGCCACCGTTGATGCATTTTTCTTCCTACTAAATCTAGTGTGTTTCATTTGCACTGCCCAAAGTGCGAGTACCCTACAGGTTTCTGTGCCCTCGGTGAGATGCCACACTTGTTCCTTCTCATCCTAACACAGCATTTTGAAACGTGCACAGTATGTTCCTAGAATCCTCTTTTCTATCCGGGAGGGTGGGGGTTTTTGAACATGCTGTGTTCTCATATTATTTTTCCTGCAATGTATTATTTGCTCTGCCAGAACACATGTACTCAAGATGCTTGGCCTTGCCATAACTGAATACACTAGTTTAATGGTCACAGTGAAGACAAGCCATGGATATAAGTTCCGAGTTGGGTTCATGAACCAAAAAGGTCGCTGCTTTTTTTATGGCCGAACTTGGATAAACTTTCTCAAGTGTTTCGGACTGAAAGTTGGCACACGAATGTTGATGGAAATAGCAGAACCTGGTCTCCTCTTCACTGCGATCTTCCACCCCGACGTCGTTCCAATTGTTCATCCATGTTAGTTTTGTATCTGGTTCTTGCTTGTTGCCTCAATTACTTCTTAATCCACCTATTCTGTCTAACTAATCATAATTTAACTTTAGAAGTAGCAACGAATCTCTCACGAAGATGCTACTTCTAACTAATATTTTCTTATAATTGGTGGCACGTGTAGGTTTTTTCAGAGTTAAGCAGTCTGCTCGTTTGTTACTCTGTAATAACTCAGCTGTTAGTAATGGCACTGAAGTTGACTGGATCGACATCCACAAGTTCCTACACTTTATTGATCGTCTTCAGGTCCTTGTGGGGCGTTTCAATGGTGGAAGGCCACGTGGGATATGTGTGCCATTGCTGCACTCGTTGAACAGGTCCAACTGTGTTGAGAAACTTATGGTACAAGCTGTTTTCTGTTATATATGTTGTTCAAAAACTATTGCTTATACACAGTTTTACAGCTGTGATCTTCTTGAAACAGGAACTGTCGAGTTCTATTGTTCCTATACAGATGCCTGACCATGGTCAGGTCAGACTTGCGCTTGGTCACAACATGATGTATATGTCGACCTACTCAATTCCCCTTAGAGATGAAAAGATACTTATTCATGGGTGGTCTCAAATAATGAAGGCCCGTCCATCTTGGAGAATAGGACAGAAGATTATGTTCATGATTTTCCATGGCTCTAAAGCGAATATCCTATTTATTAACCATGTTGCGAGATGAAGCCGCTTTCAGAAGGTTGTGGATGCGCGGGGTGGCGCCTGGGCCTTGTCCTGGGGCTTGGCGGCCTCACCCTTGGTTAACTATAGGAAAAGTAGCACTGTTTGAGGCGTGCTTTGTACGGTTGAACCTGTATAAGTACTCATACTGCTTTCAGCTTTCGTTGTTAAGTGCCCCTGCTGGTTTCAGTTAAGGTTGTTAAGTACTCCTGCTGCTTTTACAGTCTGTCGTGTTTCTTCAGTCCTATCTTCATCCAGCCGCCAAAACCAAACCAGCACCGGCGGGGCCGCCTGCTTCCGCCTCCCATGGCTAGTTGCGCCTCAGCGCATGCATCGCCACCCCACCGTCTCCTAAATCATTAACGCTAACGTCCTCCGCGCGCTTTGGTGCGCTCGCCGCGGCGCCACCCTCTTGCATTGTCAACATGGTCAACAAACAACAGGAATCGGCAGAAGTACATGGAGAGGATGACAGTAGGGGCCCACCACGTCAGCGTATGGAAAAATAAAATGCTTCCTCCTAGTGTTTTCCTGACATCTGGGACCCATGACATTGTGAGCGTATATAGTCAATAGACAAGAGAACAACACAAGATCGGCTGACACCTGGGAAGTAGCTACTCGAGTAGTATTTTTTTGTTTGGTATCGTTGAGACAGAGCAGGGTTTGAACTGGGCTGTGGCCCGTCTAGCCCAGGCTTATATTTTATGTTCACCATGTGACCAACCCAGCTATTTTTTCTTTGTGAAAATGAGCCCAGTTTATTTTTTCTGAAGAATTCCCAATCCATGCCTACTTATTTTTATACGCCCTGATGGGCTGCAACTCTTTCAAGATGCCTGCAAATCTTGAAAGTAATATGAAATGGGTTGTAAATATAAACACAGATGACAAATTAGCAATTACTTTATAACTTCTGAATTTTATCACATTTTCAGATTCCTATTTCACCGGGCATTAACCTGATTTAAATATATCTTCAAAGTACTTTAAATCTGGCTGGACATTTCGGTATTAAAAATAGTTTGGAACCCACAGAAATATGCGAAATTGGCCCTGGCCAACCAAAAAATGACTGCAATAAATTGCATAAGAAGTTTCCATGAGCTATATATAAATTATTATATATAGCCCTAGTGCGCTCGGTGTGGCATGGTCAACATGGTCAAGGAACGGCTTCCATCGGACATGGACTGTATGTGGAGAGGCTGACAGCTGGGTCCACGGCCGCAGCAAGGAAGTGCCTCCTTATTACGTGCAAAATAATTATTCCTCCACTTGACAGCAGGGACCGACCGGATGGGCCACCAGTATTTTGTGAAAAAAAATCATTTCCCCTGACTGCTGGGACCCACCGGACGGGCCACCATATTTCGGGAAAAAAACGTTCCCCCCGCTGTCAGCTCGGACCCACCGGAAGTGCCTCCTTATTACGCACAAAAATATGAATACTCCCCCGGCTAGCTGGGACCCACCTTGGTGGGAGGCTGACTTGTGGGCCTACTAAGTTGACGGGGACGAAGGGCTTTGTCAACTTAGTCAATATGAACGATTCTAGCTCCATTGACCGTACGATGTCCATCCAACGGCTGTAGTGCTTCTTCAACCTCTGGTCTTCTTGCTCCAGCCGCCCAAAGCAGCGCCGGTCGTGTCGCATGCTCCTGCCTCCCGTGGCCGGCTGTGCTGCCACGGAGGCCTCACCGCCCCCTACTATTCCCACCGCTGTCCAGGCCCTGCGGCAACGGCAACCTCACACTACAGCCGAACCAGTGAACCCTCGTACTCCTCTCCGCGCGCGCGGGCTTCCACTGCCGCATCTTCCCCGGCTCCCTGTCGTCCCCTTCCTAGGCCTCGCCGTCGTCCACCGCCCTGGAGCTCTCGGCGCGGCGTGGTCAACCTGGTCAAGGAACGACTTCCATCGGACGTGGACTGTACGTGGAGAGGCTGACAGCTGGGTCCACGGCGGCAGCAAGGAAGTGCCTCCTTATTACATGCAAAATAATTATTCCTCCACCTGACAGCAGGGACCGACCGGACGGGCCACCAGTATTTTGTGAAAAAAAATCATTTCCCCCTGACTGCTGGGACCCACCGGACGGGCCACCGTATTTCGCGAAAAAAACGTTCCCCCCGCTGTCAGCTCGGACCCACCGGAAGTGCCTCCTTATTACGCACAAAAATATGAATACTCCCCCGGCTAGCTGGGACCCACCTTGGTGGGAGGCTGACTTGTGGGCCTACTAAGTTGACGGGGACGAAGGGCTTTGTCAACTTAGTCAATATGAACGATTCTAGCTCCATTGACCGTACGATGTCCATCCAACGGCCGTAGTGCTTCTTCAACCTCTGGTCTTCTTGCTCCAGCCGCCCAAAGCAGCGCCGGTCGTGCCGCATGCTCCTGCCTCCCGTGGCCGGCTGTGCTGCCACGGAGGCCTCACCGCCCCCTACTATTCCCACCGCTGTCCAGGCCCTGCGGCAACGGCAGCCTCACACTGCAGCCGAACCAGTGAACCCTCGTACTCCTCTCCGCGCGCGCGGGCTTCCACTGCCGCATCTTCCCCGGCTCCCTGTCGTCCCCTTCCTAGGCCTCGCCGTCGTCCACCGCCCTGGTGCTCTTGGCGCGGCGTGGTCAACCTGGTCAAGGAACGACTTCCATCGGACGTGGACTGTACGTGGAGAGGCTGACAGCTGGGTCCACAGCGGCAGCAAGGAAGTGCCTCCTTATTATGCGGGAAATAATGATTCCTCCACCTGACAGCAGGGACCCACCGGACAGGCCACCGTATTTCACGAAAAAAACGTTTCCTCCTGACTGCTGGGACCCACCAGCTACACCTTCACACGCAAGGAAGTGCGTCCTGACAAAAAAACGATTCGCCCCCCTGACTGCTGGGACCCACCAGCTACATCTTCGCACGCAAGGAAGTGCGTCCGGGCAAAAAAAACCAAAATGATTCGCCCCCCTGACTGCTGGGACCCACCAGCCCCCCGACTGCTGGGACCCACCAGCTACATCTTCGCACGCGAGGAAGTGCGTCCGGGCAAAAAAATGATTCGCCCCCTGACTGCTGGGACCCACCAGCTACATCTTCGCAGGCAAGGAAGTGCCTGACAGTCGGGACCCACCTGGTCGAAGCGTACGTAGCGTTGACATTCTGGTCGTGAACGTGTACGTACATACTGGTCGATGTAGAGGCGTGCACATGTCATAGTAGAGGCACGCACGTAGCATGTACACGTACGTACAATGGCCAGGGTGCAAGAAAGAAAATACGACCACGTATGTTTACATACGGGCGGGGTCTCAAACGCCTACTCGCGCATACATACGGCGAGGGCTCGTGTACATGGCTGGGTCGGAACGGAGAAACAACGTCGTCGTCGTGTTCATGGGTCGAAACGGAATGCGTGGTCGTGTTCATCGGGAGGGCTTGGACAGAAGAGGCGATGGAAACGAGGCCTGGCGTACTGCACAACGGAGGAAATAGACCTCCTACGGTCGAAACGGGGGTCCTTTTGATCGGGAGGGGTGTGCCATACCGCAAAACGGAGGAAACAGACCTCCTACGGTCGAAATGGGGGTCCTGTTGATCAGGAGGGGTGTGGCGTACCGCAAAACGGAGGAAACGGACCTCCTATGGTCGAAACGGGGGTCCTGTTGATCGGGAGGGGTGTGGCGTA